>NC_060158.1:27740277-27745965 GCF_021292245.1 Micropterus dolomieu | reverse complement strand
AGCTACCACACGCCATCAGAGCAGGGGCGTCCCTCTCTAACTTCAAGAAGCTCTTGAAAACTCATCTCTTCTGAGAACACTTCCTCTTAGAACACCTCTAACTCCTAACCTCTAACATGCACTTCCTGTGCTCTTCTTCCTCTATCCCCTGCAATTACCTTGTATTGATTGCACTTTTTTTGTTAACTCTCACTTGGTTTTATCATACATTTCAGTTGGTTTCATTTTCTTTCCGCACCCACACTTCAATCAATCCAACAGCTGAGCCAGATTATCTAAACCACTTTATTTGGAGGTAAAACTAAAGTGAGTTCACCCCAAACATCAGTAGTTTGAGTACGCACAGGTGACCACATCGCCAAATAGATCTGCACTGCAACAAAAATACACCCCACTACGCTGTGTAGCATAAGGTCAATGCTGAAGCAGAACGTTTGTAAATACTAATTTGCCTTCATTTTCTTTCCAAATAACTTTGGTTAAACGGCTGGCTTCTTTTGGCGAGTACATTTCTTCATTACTATGAAAATATGTTGCTAGAATCCAGAATTGTCCTATCATTTGCTACTGTCAACTAATCGCGACTTCAGAGGAGGATGCATCATTAAAAAGTGTGTTTTTTTGGCATGAAGACAATAAAACTGATAACTATTGTCTTCCAGGTCTTGGTCCTACAGTAACACATACCACAGACTCTAGGTGCTCCTGCAGGCAGGTGTACCAGGACTTCTTGGCAGACATCACACCGTCACTGAAGGCTTCTTTGCGCCTCCACAGGATCTCATCAGGGATCAAGTTGAGACCTTTGAAGGAGTCCCTCAGAAGATGCTTCTCCACTCCATGCTGCTTACACAAGAAGACATACGACACTATTCTTACAAAGCAATGCGAGAACACTCCAAATATCACTTCCTGCTTTTGGCAGTGAAATAAACCCTGGTTTGAGTGTTTGGACAACAACAGCTGGAAGGATCAACTGACCTTAGGCGTCCTCATCTCCTCAGGCAGAGAAAGGTAGTATGCTGTGAACCTGTGGTCCAGGAAAGGCACTCTGAGCTCCAGACTGGGAGATAAAAAGGAACATCATATGAGTTGAAACACATAAAATGACAGCATATAATTCATCATAAGATCAGATGAAGAGACGGGATGGTTATAGGACTAATGGGTACAAAATAAAGTCTTTCCCACAAAACTGAACAAAATATTCAGTTTATATTGATAAATATTGATGCGTTGATGCCAGTTGACCACTTTACAGATGAGATCTTAAAACCTTTCAGGTTTTTCATCAAAGCCACTGAAAAGTAACGTACGTAAAGTAAAAGTATGTTTTTCTGCCCAATTAATCAACTGGCTTGCTAAGTAAAAGTTTAAAAAAACAAACAAAGTGCACTGATGGAGCATCCTCTATTTTTTAGGCACGAAGGCAGGACAGATGATATTTTAATTGAAACAACTGGAAATTTAATTAAATTTTAATGGAGTGAGTGACAGAGACATTCCAAAGTTGCTGCCAGCTTTCAAACACAGAAGGTAATCTACAATTTAATAGAGCTGAAAACATTTGTAGATCAATTAGTCAATAAACAGAAAATTAATGGGCAACAATTTTGATAATCGTTTAAGTTGTTTAACCAGGCCAAGATGCTAACTAATTGCTCTTCCAGCTGTTAAAATTTGCACAGAAGGTAGACAACATCTACCTCACAGTGCAGTATAATTTTGTTTATGAAGTTTAACAAGCTGGAAATCAACACTCTTGGAGAGTGGCGCACAGAGAACAACCTACTGCTCAACGTCCCCAAAGAAACAAGCTGATCGTTGATTTCAGGAAAAAGGAGACAAAGACACACACTCCTGTCTACATCAGTAGGGCTGAGGTGTAGCAGGTGAACAGTTTCATGTTGCTGGACATCAACAGGAAGGCTCTGCAGCAGATGATATTAGTGAGGTGAGGTGCCTGTGCAGAGCCCAAAAGGATTCTAAAAGACAGCGTCCACACAGCCACAGCCTGTTCACCCTGCTGCTGTATCAGCTGTCGTACCAGACTACAGAGCACCTTCTTCCCCCAGGCTGCGAGACTTCTCAGCCCCACCTCATCCTCCACACTCCACCATAAATAAATAGATGGAAACTTTGTATATAGATCTGTTAGGCAGTTTGTTTTATATTCTAATTAGTGCGAAAGCTGTAGCTCTAAAATTAAAGATGTCTTCTAACTTAAAACACCAAAATGGTAGCTGAAAAGCTTTTTTTTTTAAGCAAATGCACTTTACCATCGACAAATGATCAGATTGTGGCTTCGTCAGATGTGTCCCTCGCTTGATTAGAGCACTGGTTTCCCAAACATCTCTTTTCATTCAGACCCAGGTTCGAATCCCACCTCCAGCAGCATTGCAGTGGTCAGTTTTAAATGTGTATGTTGTTAGTCTTTCTAAATGCAGTATTTGTATACATGGAAGAAGTTTTTCATAAGATTAGTCGCTTTCTGTGTCTTCATGTTATTTTGCAACACTGGACTACACGTCACAGAAAATATAAGCACAATCAAAACAGTGCTGTGCCACGCATTTGTGGTCATAGATTGCCCTCTTTTGGTGCTTTGAAGCATAACATGCTTGACTAACATGACTGACTTGCTGTGGTGTTTTTAAATTTGTATCTTAGTCTTTCTAAAAGCAATCAATGTTTACCTGGATATCAGTGCTTCCTTAAAATATGTGATAGCTCTATATATTTTATTCAACAACAGTGGACTGGACCTCAAATAATATTTTTTATATTTATATATATATATATGCATATGCGCTAAACAGTGGTGTGCCAAGAATGTCTGGTCATTGAGCGCCCTTTGTTGGTGCTTTAGAGGCATTTCATGTCCATGAAAACCAGAGCAAATACAGAAAATTAAAAATCAGCCTTCAACCAGTGTGTCTGAGCAGGGCATTGGTTAAGTGCTTGCCCTGCCAACCCCAAGATCAGTGGTTCGAATCCAGGGAATGACATGTTGACTGCAATAGGATTTTAAACTGCTGATGAAGCAGTCACAGCTGACAGCTGACCGCTCTCACACGCATTTACTTTAGTAAATGCCCATTCTAGTTTGAAATATTTGTATACACGTGATGTGTGGGTAGTGTAAAATGAGCTACAACTTTCATTTCATTGTGCAGCCCTGTGCTGCAGAATGAAAATAAATGTACTTAGTACCTTCAGTGATGTCAATAGTGGATAATGAATTGAAAGGTGTACTACCCATGTGCAGCAGTGGTGCGATCAGCCCGGAGAACATCAAACAGGTAGAGTTCCTTCATCAGTCGAACACTGTCCTCTGCAGCTGCTGTCGCAGTGGGAGCCTGGAGGAGGAACACAACTTTGTTAGCAGCTACACTATTATTGCCATTTCAAACGAGTGCTGCTTTCTATGACTCTGATGGCAATTTATCCATCAGATTCAGCAGCAGCACAATAAAACATGCTGAGCGAGATAAATTGCATACACAGTTCCATGCTCTAAGATCTCTGCACAAATCTGTTTAATAAACCAGGAAACACTCACATCCTGTCTTTCAGTGCATGTTCTCTCCATCTCTATGTATAAACTTCCAGCCATGTCTAAATAAAGCCATTAGGATCATTAACATAAAAGTCAACAATGTGACATATTCCATGTCTGAAAAGAGCTAAACATTTTTTCTGCAAGTTCAAACAGCGACTTGGTTAGGCCATCATATGGTCTTGTATTAAAAAGAAAAGCAGCAGTCAAGGAGCGTACATATAACAGCTCCGCCCCAAGAATAAATTCACCAAAGACCATGTGCTGCATGTCATCCTGCTCTCCGTCTGCCTGTTGCTCAGCAATGTAAGCTGTCAAATAAAGGCTAAATTGTAGTAAAACAAAAGTACACTTCTATATCACTGCAGCAAGATGAGAACGTCAGCCAGTGGAGGTCAGCAAAGACAAGCTGCAGGTACAGTATGTGACTGCTGTTAAGCACTCCTTGAGCATTCCCCCTTCAGGGAGTTTGGTTGGTCATGTGGTTCCACATATTGTTATTTACTTCCAGCTCTTTTTCCTTGTTTGTTCTGTGGCTACTCCTCTACTGAATGGTGGTTCCCACACATTTACTGTACCGTTTCTTTGTGGAACCCCTCAACAATTCAACTCCATCTTACAACATGGGTTATGTGTCTGAATGTAACTGACTCTGTGGGATTAAACAACATCTTCCACACTTTCAAACTGTTATGGAAGGTGGCTCCTCGATCATATGCCACCTACCTATGCAGGAATATCTTTGTTTTTTTACTAATTATTTGAATACAATAATATGTATTATTATCTACTAAATATTAACACAGGATGTTGCCATGCAAACTATTTGCCTTGCAAGAGAAAAAGAAATGCACTGATTCAGTAACAGTAACTGGTCTCTTGCCTTGTGGAAGTAAATGTATCCCTGAGTCAGCTCATCAGAACCCTCTCCAGAGAAGATCACCACACTGTCTGACTTCTCCCTGATGTACTTTGAAATCAAATACATACCTACGGTGGAAGGAACAGAAGAAGCGTTTGATTACAAAGAGACGGCACATGAAACTGTCAAATCAGAATATGAATTTATATAATTCAATAATGAAGGCGACACACCACAATGCAAAGTCCCAAAAGTACTATTAGTTTGAAAAGATGGCTCCAATTGTAAAGACGCTTTAAACAGTCTTGATTCTCATAGAAGCATGCAATTTGGGCTCATACTTGTGATAAGGTCTATACATCACTAACAGATGTTCTTTTCGTATGGAGCATTGTCTGTACCAAAATTCAGCAACAGATAAAGGCACTGAGCGCTACCAACTTAAATCTTAAAGTAACAAATGACCACATCAAGAAACATATGGTCACATCGGTCAATAAAATAATGACAGCAACAGATTCATTACAATAAAAATATGAATAACATAACTGCAAAACGAATTCACATTTAATACGTTTTACTGTGCATAGTGTTGCGATTTCATAATATGTACATGGTCTAGTTTTGATGGATGCAAGAGCAGTGTGTGAGTAGTGTTATTGGATGTTTCATTGTTGGATTCTACATTTGTACATAAATGAACATAAATGAAACTCAACATCCTGCAGTTGTTTTGCAGCTCTTGGCGCGCACCGATGTCCAATCCAGAGTTGTAGTTACGTGACGAGAGGTTGTCAAATGTTATTTCTCTAATCTCAGTCATGCGGCAACCTTTGGGTCTGAAAGTGAAACCATGCAGATGGAACTTAGAGCTGACTCTCTCCAACGGCCAGCAGGGGGGCGAGTTCCATTAGAAATAATGGTCAAATGTTGCTACTTCTCAGCTGATTTATTCCCTCAGTAAACACTTTTAAATGAGTTTAGTCTCAGTCGCTAGTTTCAAGTCTTCTTCAACACAGCAGATGTTCATTTAGTATATTATGGTCCTATTTAGACAATAATGCAGCATATGCTTTTGGACGGGACTACCTTGTGATTGACAGGTCGCCATGGTAACCTGTTCACCAGCATAGAGGCGAGGCGTGTCCGCTGCTCTGTGTACATTTGGCTGTCAGCAGGAGAGCACGTCATATCTGAGTCTGTTAGTATGTTTTGTTTTAAAAGTAAATTGTTTTGTTAACCTTTATATATATATATATATATATAT
>NC_060158.1:27706521-27740177 GCF_021292245.1 Micropterus dolomieu | reverse complement strand
TCCTGCAGTTGTTTTGCAGCTCTTGGCGCGCACCGATGTCCAATCCAGAGTTGTAGTTACGTGACGAGAGGTTGTCAAATGTTATTTCTCTAATCTCAGTCATGCGGCAACCTTTGGGTCTGAAAGTGAAACCATGCAGATGGAACTTAGAGCTGACTCTCTCCAACGGCCAGCAGGGGGGCGAGTTCCATTAGAAATAATGGTCAAATGTTGCTACTTCTCAGCTGATTTATTCCCTCAGTAAACACTTTTAAATGAGTTTAGTCTCAGTCGCTAGTTTCAAGTCTTCTTCAACACAGCAGATGTTCATTTAGTATATTATGGTCCTATTTAGACAATAATGCAGCATATGCTTTTGGACGGGACTACCTTGTGATTGACAGGTCGCCATGGTAACCTGTTCACCAGCATAGAGGCGAGGCGTGTCCGCTGCTCTGTGTACATTTGGCTGTCAGCAGGAGAGCACGTCATATCTGAGTCTGTTAGTATGTTTTGTTTTAAAAGTAAATTGTTTTGTTAACCTTTATATATATATATATATATATATCTTTAACTGTGATTATATTTTGTTTAGGTTTTTTTTTTTATATCCAGGATGTATTTAATAAACGATTAAACACTTTAGGAAGGAGAGCCAGTAAAAATTGTCTTTGGGCCAGTAAGTTTCAAACCCAGTGGCCCAGTGGGGCCAGTTGCAAAATAGTTTAACGTTGAACCCCGCACATGTTGCCCCCACTGACCTCTCTGACCGGTTAACTAATCTCACTGGATTCCACTGTGATTCAAACAAGCGGCAAAGGAATGCAGTGATGCAGCATACTCAGACAAATGTTTGTCACATCACTGAGCACATCAGCACAAATGTGAGGTACTTCAGAGATCGACAGAAAAGGGACTTTATTATTTAAGAAAACATTAGTAGTATACTGTATTTTGGACCAGTTGTCAAGAAAAATATTTTTAAATACAGAAACTCAGCCTGAATACAAATCACAGCTATAATAAACTATAATGATACAACAGCCCTGCAATAACTCTATTACATATTTATTATATATATATATTTCTATTTTGTTTGTCATTTGTGTTCATTTGTAGGACATTGAAATGTTAAAATACTGAACTGCTATTTATAAAGGATTTTATTAATAAAACATATCAAAATATTTAAATAGTAATTCATTTCAAGTAATCTTTGCATGGTCAAAAATATATTTAACTTGAATTTCATTGCAACCAAACCTTTATTTTATTGGTCTGAAATTTAGTAATGCTTTTTTTATAGGTTTCCTGGAAAGAATGATGTATTAATCATAGTACTAATCATAGGAAAAATATGAACATATTTCTTGACAGAAAAGCTCTATGTAAATATTAATTCATTAGCAATTTATGATTGGAAATATTTTTCATCATGTACATGTGTGCTTGACTGTAGACAGTTAATTAATTTGAGCTGCTGTTCACCGAGAAAAAGGCTCTCTAGATTATGCCAGCAAATAAGTGGAATTAATTAACTGAAAGGGTAATGAAAACTGTCTCTATTTCCCCTCTAGTAGTTTAGTCAGTATCAAATGACAGTTATTTCCAAGAAACTTCAAGGAAATGATTATTAGTCAAATTATTCGGTACTTACAAAAATAAAAGGTACCTATAATTATCCTGAAAAGAAAGCATTACAACTAAGCAGATTGTATATATCCAGCACATTTCTAAAACAAATTAAAATGAGCTTATTATAAATTCTAAAGTTTAAAATCTAAATTTAAATTATTCAATTATGTAAAAGTGAAATCATTTCCCATGAAACACTAGTCAACAAATAAGGCTCCTTATTTTCCATCCGTTTGTGTTTTCTTTTCTTAACAGAATTTAATTTGCAGAACAGACTCAGGTGTATAAGTATCAGATAATTTCTCTTTTCTTCCCATTTCTCTCTCAACTTTCTATAACTGGAAGCATGTTCTGATCCATTCTGATCCTAGTTTATTCAAGTGCTATTCAGCTGGCCTAACTGAGGTATGGAAGCTAATATCACAACCTTTGTCTGTAAATACCACTTCTTTTTGTCATTTTCTAGTTTTCCTGGCATGCTTTACCCCACACTCACCAACAGAGGCGCGTATGGTGGTGATGTCATAGGTCTCCAGGTGAAAGACGACATTCTCTAAAGCTTGGATGCCTTCTTCTGCAGTGAAGTTCACCTCGTGGTGTTCACTGCCAATGTGAGCTGCAACCTGATAAACACAAACCAACTGACTAAAGTCCATGTTTTTTTCCCCAGAACCGACCACAAACACTTCTTAGATTCTACAAAAAAGCAGTCAGAAATTATTTGGCTAATTAACTAAATGCTGGAATGAACTAACAATGCTTCCAGGGGAAACATTATCTGAATGTCTTCTATCAGAAGAACTGACCTTGCGAGCAGCGATGATATCTGGACTGTCCTCTGACCCGATTGCAAATGTCTGGATGGGATACTTCAGCTTCTCCTCCTTGGCCAGCTTCACCAGTGTAGCAGCAACCAAACTGGAGTCCAGACCACCTGAATGCGGATCATTGACACAAACCACACTAGCATGTTGGCAGTTTGCTCACCAGCTACAATTAGTTAACTAGCTTGCTACATAATTTGACCAGACTTCTGAAATGAAAACCAGGGACATTTTTGGTTTGGTGGTCAGTATGTCATTTAAAAAATATAATCATATTATATATGAAATAAAAAAGAGGGACAATTTTGGTTTTATAATATGTCAAATATAACTCCTCTGAATGAAATCAATTCCTTTTGAAGCAGAAATTACCTTTCAGCTGCAATCAAAATTTCAGCTTTCTGTCAGGTACAATATTGTATTTCATGTGTTGTTTTGTCTATTGAAAGGTATTTTAAGAGGTAAAAAGGACTATTTGAGTTATAATTGGTCAAATATAACTTTTGAATGGAATCAAATCATTTTGAGTCAGAATATGCCGTTCGGTCAAGCTGCAATCACTTTCTGGCAAGTGGAATACTGCGTGTTATAGGTTGTATTGGCCATTTAAAGGTATTTGAACAGGTTAAAAGGACTGGATTGGTTGGTACACAGCAAGTTAAATAATAGAGTCATAATGATAACTGCAAAAGAGATCATGTCTTTATTTTATATACAACTCAGCAGTAAGTCGTGTTAATTATAGGCCACAGTTTCCAAATATAAACAAGGATATTAGACATGGGCCTACCAAACACAGAATCCATCGGCAACAACAGACTTCTATTATTTCCTATAATCACACAAATGTCACGCCCGGTTAATCGGTTTTCGGCATGACATCTGTACGCCCTGCTGACCAGTCTTTCTGGCCAGGTAAAATCTGATTTCAGGGACATTTCCTGGGACAGCTCCAGATGGGGACAGGCCACCAAAGCCGGGGGCGTCTGGTCAACATATTTACGTGCCATTTACAAAGCCAGCAGCTGGTGCGCTATTGTGGCTGGATAGTGCTAGCATGCTACCTGCTGGCTATCATGTTGCTGCTTAGCTTCTCAGCTACATTAGTTCGCCAGCTATGCGAATAGTCACTTCATATCCAATTCCAGTATCAAATCCACTTATCAAATCCAAATTCTTTGAAATTCTTTAAGTTTTAACAGTTTGTATTGGTAGTGTACCCAATATCAACAACTGGTATTTGAAAATGTATCTACTCATCTGAAAATGAGATGAGTAGAAGAAGATATGAAATGTGGACGGAACACCTTATTTTTCATTAGGTACTTGATCCAAATATTGGAGGTCCTTAATCAGAACTTAATATAAGCTAATAGCTTAAAATACTGATAATATACTTCCAGTGTGAAAAGGCACTTTGTCACACCGTCTTGAGGAGCAGTGATGACATGTAATGTAAGGCACAAGTTGGGACCAATCAGGCATGTTCACTAGTTCACGCAGGAAGCTGTGTTTGGTGTGATCACACACGAAGGGTAACCTTAGGGTAGAATATTTTGGAATGTGAGAAAACCACACTAAAAGAGTGTGCTGATTTGATTAATTGACTTTATAGAAGAACCCTTTTTGCCACCAAAGGCGATACTGTGGTGTTGTTGTTGTTTATGAAGGCTAATGTTCAAATAAAATAGAAGCTGTGTATGTCTTTCTTTGCCGTCACTGTTGTGTAACAAGCAGCCACAGTACATGGCAGGATTTTAAATTACCTGACAGAAGGCAGCCAATTCTCCTTTGAGCCATGAGACGTTTCCTTACGGCATTCTCAAACAGGGTCCTGATGTTGATTTTTACTGTTTCCTCATCAAAACCTGGGGAGACATCAGCTTTAAGAAATGTGATACAAAATGACTAAATTAAGACCAGTGAACAGTTTCATACTTGTAGGCAGTCTCTCCACGGTGTCGTAGATGGCATGAGCAGGCTCTTTTGTGCAGCAGTGAAATTGGTCCATTTGAATGAACCGAACTTTGCCGTTCTGCTTCAAATCAAAGAGTTCAACGTGCCCAGGGGGAAAGGGGACGATGTTGGCAGGGGTGCCATGGGTAATGTCTTTAAGGCCTGTGATCAGAATAACAACAAGTTACAGAGCTGTAACATCTCTTACAAGAGTATAAAAGACCCAGATTCAAGGAGGGGTAACAAACTATCCCATAACCTTTGGCTTCTGAGCAGACTGCGAGGAATCCATCGTCTGTGAGGAGTTTGAACAAAGGCCGGACACCATACGTATCTCTTCCCAGAAAGACTTTTCTGTTGGAAGTGTCCAGCAGAACAAAAGCAAACACACCATCCAGGAGAGCAGCCATCTTCTGGATCCCAACGTGGGCATACAGATGCAGCAAAATCTCACCATCCACTTTAGTCTGGTAATCGAACCCAAACTGCTTCCTCAGCTGGATCAAAATTGGAGAAAAAGCAGACAGGGTTATTTTAGGTTTCCTGGTTTCGCTGGATTAAACAAAATTGACATTATTTGGGTAACATTTGGTTCTCTCCATACCATAGTGCTGATCTTACACTTCTTTCATTCGTTCTGTCATTTCACTTTTTCAGAATTTTGTGAAAAGCTGAAATGATTTGATGAAACAATGTGACTGAATTACAGTTGAATGAAATAAGCAACGTAGGGGATGATATTAACATAACTCAGAGTCTATAGCCATGCTATCAGCTCTATGAGGCTGTCAGGATGCTAACACAAGGACAACGTTAACATGCTGATGTTTAGCAGGTGCAGCCTAAAGGCCCATTTATACTCCTGCGTAGGGTCTACGTGCGTACCTACGCCGTAGGCTACGCACTTGTGCGTCCGAGTGTCCGTCATTCTGCAAAAAAAGGCTAACTGCCGGTTAAGCGCTCCGCTAACGAAAATGGGGGTAAAATTTTAAACGTACGGCTAGTGTAGCCTTTTCAAATGTTACCCACCGAATGGATCACATTCTGATAGCGAAACGAGTCATTTTGCTCGGGTTTTGACGGTCAAATATATTGATTCACTGTGTTACAGCCACCGTTTTGGCCGCTAGTAAAAGTTACCTCAAAGCGCGGGGCACATCCGGTCGGCTCGGAGGCATTGCGAGGCTACCCAGCCGACCAATCACAGAGCTTACGGTCCACGTCGACTCGACGTGTAGTTACATTTTTGAGGAGGTGCACGTCAGGCGACGGCATAGCCTCTGCATAGCCCCGTAGCCTACACCGTCACCTACGCCGTCAATTTGACGCAGAAGTATAAATTGCACTTGATGTTTACCGTCTTCACCATCTTAGTTTAGCATGTTAGCATGCTAACATTTGCAAGTTAGCACTGAACACTGTCATTAGTTTTGAGGGTATTGGGTCATAAACTGAAGTATTCGACAAATTTGAATTTTGAGCGCTAGGTGAAGGTCAGAGGATCAAGTTATCACAGTTCATTCTGAGGGAAACATGAATATTGGTACCAATTTCAAGGCAGTCCATCCAGTATTTGTTAAGATAGTTCAGTCTGAACCAAAGTTAATTTAACCTAATTTATGTTGTAGTGAATTATTGTGAAAGTGCTGTACGTTGACATGAAACTAATAAATGGACAAAAATATATACATACAAAATATAAAACATACAGCTCTTCAGCCAGGGAATAAAAATGTGTTTTAAGTCGCGATTTAAAAACCAGAAAGCTGGGGGCCAGTCTGACATGAAGAGGCAATTCATTCCAGTCTCGGGGCTGCGACTGAGAAAGCTCGATCCCCTCTGTTCTTGAGCCGTGTTTTAGGGACAACAAGAAGAGATTGGTTCGCAGACCTTAATGACTTTGAAGGAGCATGTGGCTTCAACAGATCAGTGACATAGGCTGGAGCTAGTCCAAGGAGGGCTTTAAAAACAAACAATAGAATCTTAAAGTCAATCCTTAAATTAACAGGGAGCCAGTGAAGAGAGGCAAGAACAGGGGAGATGTGATCTCGCTTGCGAGTTCCAGTAAGGAGACGAGCGGCAGCATTTTGAACCAGCTGTAGTCGAGAGAGGGAGGCCTGGCTGACACCTACATACAGAGCATTACAATAATCAAGGCGTGTTGTGATAAATGCATGTATGATCCTCTCAAAATCTGTGAAGGATAAAAAAGGGCTTAAGCTTAGTAAGAATCCTAAGTTGAAAGAAACTAGCTTTCACAACAGAATTGTATGTCACTCGGACGACCCTCATCTCCTGGAAGACGGAGACAATTCAGCCTTTTCAGGACAGCTGCACTGACCAGTTGTCCCGGGAGACAGAGTTAAACTTTTGCTTTAAAAGAGACAGTCAACATCGTCTTTTCTGAATTTTAACACGTTTCTCCCAGAGCACTTACCATCAGTGTCTGTGTAAACGTAAGGTAATAAGTAACAGGGTCTCTGTTACATAGTTTGTTCCTCAGAGAGGAGTGGCAAGTTTATTTATATACTGTAAAATGTCCTGCTCAGTATATCTCAGTCCCAACTCACAATCAGTGGTCTAAATTTAAAAGATGCTTAGCAAACATGCTGTATGTGTTTATGTGAAATATCCGCAAATATATCAATAAACTCTGAAATTACAATATCAGCATCTGCCTCAAAGATTCTGTTTCAGTCAGGATGAAGTGTTCCACAATACAACACCTGTTCAGCTGTTTCACAGTCACAGTCCAGCACATCCTTACCGTGTGATGGTTGTAAATCTCTCCGTTGTAGCAGAGCCACAAGAAGGGAAACTTCTTGACGCGTAAGGGCTGCATGCCATACAGCTGGTCCACGATAGCCAACCGGTGGAAGCCAAAACAGCAATTGGTGAAGCCGTTAACATTCTCAAAGCGAAAGGCATCAGGGCCCCTGTGAGCGATCTTCATGGCACTGGTGCACTGAGCTGACAGGCACTCATCACTGCCAAACAAAGCCCAGATACCACACATTTCACAGCTGAGGAAGATGGCTAGAAAAAGAGAGACAGACATACAGTGTTGATTAGGATGTAGTTTATGATTATAGAATTAAATACTAAGGATCTGAAATGTAAAATGACTGTTGCATAAAAACTACTGGAGTCCAGTACCAACAGCTGTTTGTTTCTAACATTAAAAAAAAAACACAATAATAATAATAATAATAATATGCTTGTCATCAGTTTGAAAGTTTTATAATTCAGAGAAATGCTTTTGAAAAATTTCTGATAGTTCTTAAATCTGCCGTCAACCAAACTCTAGAGACTTAGCCTTACTTAGCCTTCACAAGGTCACAATCTCCTGACAGTACTACACTAGACAGATAATGTGCGGGAAAACAGGTTCCTCTGGCTCTCCCTGGTGCTCTTAGTGCCATTTGCAAGAATCTACTGCGCCTGAACGCAAACAACCAGTTAGAGCCAGGAGGAGTGTCTAACAGAGTGCCAGTCACTGCCTGTGCACACCTAAGTCCCTGAGCCACCATTGGACCTTATTTATTTACATATTTTATGTACGGCAGTTAATGTTTTGACCCTGTTTGAATTGTGCCCTGACTAACACATGATGTTTGTCAATTAAAAAAAAAAGTCTCCCTAGTTAGTAGTTCACTACTACTTGCTTCTGATATCATGAAATCCAGCTGTCTGTAACTTCTGATTAGCAGACTGTGTTGCTATGCATGCTGTTCTGAGCTCTCTGGAACCGACGCCGTGCACACAATTATGGGAACATTAGAGGCTGTAAAACTGCATAATTAAATTATTTTATCCCATTCAAGTTAGAGCAGGGCTAAAACGGAAGTTAGCCGTCTCAGCCGGCGGGAGTTTCTGGTGCGCACGCTGCATTCGTTTTTCCCCACCAGATTTTCGGCAATAGTCACTAGACGGACACCAGCTTTGTGTCAATTGCTGCTCCCTACTCTGCCTCTGATTGGCTAACCCTAACCATACCCAAACCTACCCCTGACCTTAAACAACACAGGCAGCAAGTACTAACCAATCAGAGCAGTATGCATGCATGCATACTCTATGCACGCTGGGAACCGGGGGGGGGCTTGGGTGACTTGAGGTCTTGAAAATGAATGAATGAGTGACTCATACAAACTCAAGTCAGTAAAAAGAGTTAAACCACCCATCTGTCCTCCTGCTGTGGGAAGGTGTGTGTTCGGTGGGAGGGGGAGTCAGCAGCAGCCAACAGGACTGCACGTACTTTGACGGGGCGCAAATACTCGCAGCACTGTTTCACTGCTGCCCACTGCAGCATTCTCAATCGATACTGGACCAATTTCAAAAAATGTTTCCTCAATCAGCCACATGCCCCCCCCCGCCAAATGCAAATGTAACTGTAACTGACCACATGTTGGCTAACAAGACCTGTTAACCCGCACTTTTCATTTAGCTAACGTTACTTTATGGTCCGTTGTCCTTTGTCAACAGCACCAAACGCCAATCTCCATTCAAAATCCTACAATTAAAAATCTGCTATCTATGGGCAAAAGGGGTAACATTGTCACGGAGCTCTCATCCATCGTGGTAACGTTACTTTTTAACCAGGCGGCACTTATTTCTGATTATTGGCTCCTTTATTCCCACAGTCTTCTTCCGGCTCGCGTTCCCGCGCGGTGGTTAACGTTAGCAATGTCAGTGTCAAGTGCAGCCCCACATTACCACGTACCTCGTTCTTCAAATGATTCCCGTAGTGATGATGACTGACAGAGTGGTTTCGCTTGGTTCAGTAATGATACAGCAGTGACAGCAGCCGCCGCGCCAGACGATTAACTTTCAACCGGAAGTAGTGACAGTGTCTTCAAAATAAGAGCGCACTAAAAGCCACACAGCCCTGGAATCAAGTTAGACACGCAGTAGTTTGTTGTTTGGACATCATCAGGTTCAGTTTTATTATCATTACAGAACGCAGGATTGCACAATGAAACGCAGCTTTATCCCTCTCCATGCTACACACACAGCATTTATAAACTTATATGAGAATATTTAAATTACAATATAAACAATATATTGTGACGTGCAAAACCAAAATAATAGAAAGATCCTTGTGATTATTTATGGTGGACTGTGGAGGATGGGGATCAAACATTTTATTTTGAAGGCTTTAATCACAGATAGTTCTTTTAATGTTATCAGTTGATGGTGCAGCAACAGTAAGTAGTGTTGCATCACCTACAGAAGTGTCAGTTTCTCTTTATACAGAGTCTGCGGTGGCATCACATAATGCAAAGGCAATAGCCTGACCATGTGCCACTGAGATCCATGTGTCAGGAGATTACTATTTCAGCTGAAAATATCAGCGATGCTTTAAAATGACTGAACGGCCGTTTTATTTTTGTTTTCTACAAATTCCTCCTCGAACGATTTATTTTTACACATTTACTGTAGGAGTTTTATTTTGAAAGTTTTGTCCGGAGGCCTTAGCTTTTCTCTGTCCCAACTTTACGCTGCAGCCTCACCATGCAAGGTTGCATCACCTGAGGAAATGGTATCTAGGTGAAGCAAGCCCCGTATGCTTGTTACAATGCTTGTTCTCACTTGTTCCTTAATATTGTGGTGTCAGGGCATGGTCACTTCCCAGTCATTAAATGTGAAAGGGTCAAGACCGTGGATATATTTTGATAACTGATTATGTTTCAAGATGGTGCTTATTCAATCTAATGAAAGTTGCTCACCCAGCTCACACATCCAAGAGTGTTTTCTCTTCCGTTTTGGCTTCAGCATTGTGCATGCCATGACACACACATTATTGCATTATTGTCTTTGTTACCGGCTTTGTTATAGCGTGATATTTTAGCCAACATAAGTGATGGACCTATAGTACTATAGTATATATAGTACTATCTATTGGTGTTGTAGTCAAGACCGCCCAAACCGAGACCAAGCCAAGATCAGAGTTTATCGAGACCGAGACAAGACCAAGACTTTTAGGGGCTAAGACCAAGTCAAGACCAAGACCACTTCCCCACATGATATGACACAATAAAATGTGGAATGAGATTATAGGTACTTCTCAAATTGATCTGAAAGATCCACATTCCCACATAAAAACACTAAGAGCTGAAATAAACGTAAGCATCCGGTGTTCCTATGCATAGTTGAGTCGCTTGGCCTTGTTTTCATGTCGGAGGTTTTTTTGGCCACAAGTCTTTCATGAAGGCCACTTCTGACCAGACTTCTCCAGACATATACTATGGTACCACTGTAAGCCAGTTCTGAGCTGATGGCACTGCTAGACATCTTCCGATTGTGAAGGGAAGTAAGCATGATGCATTCATTTAATCCGCTGCAGTGAGTTTCTTTGGCCGACCACTGCGTCTACGGTCCGCAGCATTGCCTTTCTTTTCTTCTTCTTGTTGCTGTGCTCATTCTTGCCACGGTTTATGACCTTTGACTGTAAACTGTGCTCAGCAACCTTGCCTTGTTAGCTGAGGTTGTCTCGTCCTCAACCAGCTGTCCACAGACAACCAGAATATCCTTGGACCTGGATAGAACAGGTGTCCATCTGTCTTCAGGCTTTCTTTAGTTTTTAATTGTAGACTACATCCTGGTTGAGTTCCATATGAATACTACAGTATGTTTCAGGAAACTCAGCTTTATTAAGTATAGGAATAAGGTTATGTTGAACAGGATCTTTACATAAATTGTCTATGTAAACTACTAACAAAAAAGTAGAAAGAATTTAATTTCATGATTATGTTAATACTTTATCTCGTCCAACTCATGTTGTTTCAACAGGTACATGGTCTCATTCAGGCATTCAGATCTGTTTTTAAGAGAAACTTACATACCAGAGAAACCTGTATCTTAAGTAACTTTATATGTTACTCATTCATAAAGTTCAATTAAACACACCACCAGAGAATGTTTCCTGGGGCTGGCAGGATCCAGGTGGGACCTCACTGATTACTGTACAAACACAACTTATCACTGATTTGGGTGAAACTGGATCATATTTTATTCTGTTTTTCCCTCTGTCGTCCTCAAGCTGCTCCGCTTCAGCTCTCAATGATTTACGGAGTTTCCTGATGGACAGATAGCTTAATTGTTGCCAAAGTAACAACTAGCTGCTGCTAACTAGCTGCAGTCATCTAGTTAGTTCCATGTGCTGTGCAGCTAGCGGTCATATTAACGGACTCTGCTTGGACTGGGCGCTCTGAGCACCAGTGTTGTGCTTATACCTCTATTCTAGCACAGGAGCTTTGGACCACCAGGTGGTTTTCAGGCCCAGACGAGGGGTCCAGGCGGGAACGCTGACAGGGAGCGGTGCCAGAGGGGGCACCACACAAAAACTGGGCGAGAAGGGATTTTTTCCAAACCGCTAACTGTATCTGTCGTAAGCTAATTAGCCGTGCAGCTAGCAGTCATATTAGCTGACTCAGCCCCTGTCATCAAACTAACCTCTGTCAGTCTTGGAGGATGTGTTTGTGTAACACTCATCTTGGCTGAACTAACAGGGGGATGCATACACTGTATAAAAGAAGTGGATGTAGCCATCGTGACATCACTCACTGGTTTGTAGACTACCATTTTGGAAATTGATGTATAAAGAAAAAGTTTTGAAGCCTTGAGTTTGGTATTTTGGCCATCGCCATCTTGATTTTTTTGGGACCAGAAGTGACCATATTTGGATGAGAGGGAGGAGCAGGGCAGTGATACACATCGCTATGCCTAGCTTCTTGTCAATCACAAGGTAGCCACGCCCTGAGGCCTACCCTGCTTTTTTGTGTATTCTACTCTAAATAGGACCAGATTTACAAAATGAAAATCTTGCTGTATTCAAATTCTGTTCTGCCAAATAATGCATCCACCTTTTCAGTTTTACAGACACATTGAGATCAAAGTGAGATTTGTTATTGGCACATATTTCTGGCCAGTTTGGCTCAACAGTGTGAATTTCATAGATAACATTCAATGACCTGAGCTGAAATAACAGGTAATGCATTACAGAGAGCACATTTGCAGGTAGTGTGGCCGAGCGGTCTAAGGCACAGCATTAGGGCTCCAGTATCTCAGGAGGGTGGGTTCAGATCCTACCATTTAACAAAATTTAGTGTTAATGTGAAAGCCTTAGTAAAATTTGCATGAGCTAACAGATGTTATCTGCCAATTGTAGATACTTTGGAACAGCAAGGCTCCATGCTGTCTTTGTGCTTTGTGTTCATGCTGACATTGTCATGTTGGTAAATGGCTGACCATCCATTGCCGCAAGTTTCAAAAGTGAAATGTCTCTAGAGCTAAAGTGGACACCATATTTTTGTTATAAGTAGTTGATGCAAATATTGTTGCTGAGCCAGCCTGTGACAAATCTTTGGTTCAATGAAAGCTGGATATAGGGACACTTTTCTGGACTTGCATTCAAGACTCTTAAAAGAAACTGGGAAAAGTCAGTTTAAAGAAGCTCACCAAAGTTCCAAAAACTTACATTTTGATATGAAGACAAAAGAACTTAAGTATTAGTAACCTGGTGCATTTTGGTCAAAGCAGGTATTTATTGAAGTCTCATTGATCCACAAATATCTGGCAAACTGAAGAATTGAAGTCGGAGTGTATCAGTTGAAACCATGAACATATTGTCTGCTCACTCATGATGAAAATTTATGTAGAAGGTATGCGGAAACAATGCAGTTGTTTAGTCTGTATTCTTTATAAACATGATGAAAAAGCGTGTTTTACTTGAACACAAGTGAAAATCTGTCAATCTGAAATAACATTTACACAACACCTGCAGGGTCACTGTAAAGTCTGTTACATACATACACGCATACATTCCATGAGCAACTCAAGGGGTGCCTTACAAAAGCAAAACATGCAATAACACCACGTCTTTTTTTTAGTCAACACTTAGACTAAATGTACAGGACACATGACCCTGACATTTAATTTTCAAAGTTCTGTGTTTTTAGCCATTAAAATTTTACACTAAAAGAACAACTTCTGGTGACCATTGCAACATAAAGCAAAAAGCCAACAAAATAACTTCCGTTGAGACATTTTCTTTAGAGTAAAGGCTGAGTAATAAATAAGGTGGACAATATCTTATGACAAGTTTGTATTCAGTGTATATCCCAGTAAAATAGGAAATTGCAGTAGAGAAAGCCAAAGATGGTGTTTAAGGTCATTTACAAACAGTGCAAATGATCCAGTTGGTCACAACGCTAATATTCAAAAAGGATCCTAAAATAAAAATGTCTGGGTAACACTTTACATTACAGCTCAGTAGATGGAAATACTGGGGTAATTGAGTGATAATAAAAATGTAATAATCAAGCAATCCCATGTAATTACAAAATAACTTTGTATTAACAAAGGGTATATTAGGGTAATAGACTAGAATTTATGTGACAGGGTCAAAAACAAGGGCTATGGGGATACACATTTAAAGTTAACAAGGCAAAATATTTAGTTATAGTAACATTTTGGTAACCTGCTAACAATAAAATTGTTATTAGTGCAATAACGCAAAAAAAAACAAAAACAACTATACTTGTTTCTACTTCATTTCATTTTAATATATATTCTCTACTTACACAATGCAGAGTGACGTATATTTGTTTTACCATCTGTTTACTACCTGTCAACTCTACAGTAACGTATATCATCTTGCAAAAGCCATTACAAGCCAAAGTTAGCTAAACTGGGAAAACAGGCTACACAGTGACTAGCCAACATTGGTAAAAGGTTATCTAAAACACTGAGGAGATAATCAAATTGATCACAAACAAATGGTAAACACTGTTAATATGGACAGAGCTAACTGAAAAGTGAAGTAATTGATGAAAAAAAGTGATCACTATGGTTGGAGGTGAAGGTGTAGTTGACAGGAAGTAAACAGGCCATAAAGCAAATGTCACTCCAGTGTGTGCGTGCGTGCTGGAAACAGGTGGTTTAGCGTTTAGTAGCCCTGATTTATGGTTATTAGACGGAAACTGTTTTCCTCTAATCAGTCTGCCTCTTTACCATGAAATGAAATAGAAACAAGTAGTTTGGCATTTTGAATTACTGCACTGATAGAACCATTTTATTGTTAACTTTAACTGACACTATTCCCCCTTTCCACCCCCCTCCATATCCTGTTACATACATTTCAGTCTATTACCCACATACACCCAATGTTAATACCATAACTACATGGTATTAATTATTACTTTATTATTACCCACTATATACACCATGTTATTACCAAGCCATAAAGTAGCGTGCCACCTGTTTGTTATGCATTTATATTAAACAACCCAATAATGGTCAACATGTAATTGTCAGATTTTCTTTAACTCAGAAACATAAATATCTGTATTGGGCTCTAGAGTATAATATGTAACAGACTTTACCCCCAGTTATCCAAAACCTCAACTTCCACACTGAAACAATCTCATAAACATTGAACAAACATTACAAATAGAATGAAACCTGGGCTATAACTGGTATCAAAAATCTGTGCACGGCAATGAAGAACCACCATGTTAAAGGCCTGCCACATGTTATAAAAGCTAATATATAAAATAAAAACTTACCAAAAGTTTCAGCATTGTTCTGTGCTATCATGCAGGATAAATTGTAATAAAACTGTGGTGCTTCAAATAAGTAGTCATCTGTAATTTCAACACCGCTTATATATTGATTTCAGCTTTGAAACCAAATAATTTAAAGCCATGCATCACGTGTCAAGCAAACTAAATATTTGCATTAACATAATGTGGCAACTCAACAATACCAAAAAACATTAGTATCAAACCAGTCTGGAAATGTATAAAATATAGTGCCAAACTCAAACTCCTACACAAAATACTGTACTGAAATGTTTCAAATGTATGGCTTTATTTACCTTCCTCGGATCTCTAACTTTGTTTGATTACTTATCGCCTGTAAAATATCCACAAGTAAAAAATATTTAAAAATTCTGATACTGTATTGCACTTAGTATTTGCATGTGTCACTGATATTAAGAGTCCAAAAGATAGAAGGGCTGGTTGTGACAGAGTGCAGTAATTACAGTGGCCTGTAACAGGCGTCTGGCTGCCACATTCGCAGATCCACCAGAATCTGGTTCAGTTTCTTCATCCACAGATTCCTCTCGTCCTTAGTGTCTGCACTTAGCCAGTTTCTGCACAAGAAAACAACCCGTGTTCAGAAATGCAGGGTCACTCATCTATAAATGCATGTGGAACATTTATTCATATGCAAACTGTAAGAACTTACTTGGTGACACACATGGTATTCTTGCACTGACTGACTAGTGTCTCTTTGTCGTCGTCCCTTTGTGGTCTGACTGTGATGAGCTCAAATGTGTTGGGTCTGGCACAAAACTCTCTGTTGGCAGGTTCCACCTTCTTACTGGTGCAGTTAGCCAGGTTGATACGACCAATGGGATTCTGACAGAAGAGGAAAAAATACATCAGGGCCCTGCTTCAGAAAGCAGGTTTAGTGATGGGGATAACTCTGGGTTTTCCGTTACCAGTTACCATGGTAACGGAATGTTACCCTAAACTGCTTGCTGGCAGGTTTATTTCAACAACACTCGACTCTTTCAGAATCCTCCCCTTCCGCGGAGGATGAAGCACTTGTCTGACATGCCGATTAATTTCCTCATTCATGCAGTCGGTATAAGAGCACATTTCAGAACGCATTCATTTGCAGAAGTTTTGTTTTTCAGAAAGTGTCTTTAACCTCTTTTTATGATCAATCTGACATCATGTGGACTCCCAGAGACGGCCTTCTTCAGCTTTGACTCTTCTCAGGTGTATTGCATATGCCAAACCCAATAGCCAGGAGCTTTTTGTGCGTGCTATTGACAACTCAGAAGTAGTTTATATTTCATTTCTCGTGACCTCGCAGAGCCAAAGGTCTGGGTCAAGTTGCGAGCAATAGCCATAATTAGTCTCTTTACTGTGTAGTCTATGGAAACTGCAGTGTGCATCTTGTTGTTTTATTCTTGAAATTTTAACAGTTGCAGGAATGATCATGACCATTTTATCTTGTTTGTTACCACTTCCCTAGTGCGAGCAGTGCACACGCTCACTGCACAGCCTCACAAATGTAAAACCACTGTGCAAACTGACCTAGATGTAGAGATTAGGGATGAAACGGTATGAAAATTTCATATCACGATTATAGTGACCAAAATTTTCACGGTTATCAGTATTATTATGGTATTGTAAAAATGTGCCGAAAAAGATTACTGATACACACTGAAACCATTAACAAGTTTTATATTGAAAACTACAAATACAGTTGCCATTTTGTTTGCATAAAAAATAAAACAGTAAATACCTTTTGTAAACATATGACAATCATCTAAGTGTGCATTATCAAGATTTTATATTATATATGTAATACAATGACCCCGTGCACAATTACATGAAAACAAATAAGTTTTAGAAGACAGTGATAGTTACTGCAATGAGCCCCAAAACTGACATAAATACAGAGCAGTCTGGAGCGTTTGTAGATATGCTGGTTGGTTGACTGAACTGCGTAACGTGTTATCATGTGCAGTAGACTCTGCCGACACACAACGCACACAGCAGCAGAACTACGTGTAGCGTTTTTACAAGAGCAGCAACACAGAGCTTCAGTTTACACGCTGTTAGCAAGTCAGAGACACAAACCAAAGCTACAAATTAACTCACCCTGCGTTCACTGTAGTTATTTTCTCAGCACTCATAAAAACTAAAATACGACCGACTTCAGAGTGACTTAAAAATCTCCACAGCGTCTTCCGCCATCTTGTCATTGACCCAAACAAACCCGCGTTGCGTTCTGCACATACGCGCTAGGTGTGGGAATCACCAGAGGCCCCACGATACGATATAATCACGATATTTATGTTGCGATTCGATTTTAAAAATATTAAGATATATTGCAATTTATTACCTTTTTCCAACTTCCAATTAGGTCCCTAACGTCAAACTTTGTCAACATCTGTTTATCTAAAGAGAGACATTTCTCTGTTTGTTCATATCACTTTTTCAGTCCTCTATATGGTCCTGTTAAGTTTTCTAGTGGACTAAAAAAGCAAACGATTTTATTATTCTAGTACCAAAAAGTTAAAACTCCCATCTGCAATTTATATACTAAAATATCAATACTTGGCGTCCGTGTATCGATACAGTATTGCCATGGCAAATATCACGATACTATGCTGTATCGATCCCCCCCCCACCCCTCCCTAATGCGCATTCTTCTGGGAGACGCTGGACAGTGTTTGCTGTGAGATTATAACAGCGCGGTTAACCGTAACCGGTTATCATGGTAATTAAAATGTGTACGGTAATAACAACAACAACTGTTGGGAATTTTACCATGGTTTACCGTTAAACCGGTAATCGTTTCATCCCTAGTAGAGATAGGTGACAAAAAGGAAAGCCCAACCTGAAGTTTCTCAGTATTCAGGCCACCATGAGCCTCCAGAACAGCCTTACCTTGCGCTTCTCATCATCTGGGTAGGTCCAGTAGGAGATGCAGTATCCTGATAAGACACACCACCTCCTGTGCCAGGCTCCAAATCCACTAACATCTTCAAACATTGTCTGAAGGGGGGGGGGGTGTCAAACATACAGGTACAGCATTAATAAACCAATGCTTGCCTCAGCATGGGTTTATCTGTGGCGATGATTTGATCTACATGCACTCACCAGGAAGCCCCTCTCCTCCACCTTTGTGCCAACTTCACACTGCATCTTGAGGTAGACGTGGCCCTCCAGAGGGCACAGGAATGGCACCTTGAATCCAAAAGACAAGACACTTAAACACTTTGACATCATGTTCACAGTATGGGAAGAAATGTTAAAAAGGTACAAGATATGGTTAAACAAATAAAAGGTTACATTGCAACTTTATTTTAAGATCGTTAACAGTTGCTTGAAAGCACCTGACAATCATAGACAAACATTCCCCAATGAGATTTGTGATCAGATTAATCGGATAATCTCCTGAGTATCACCGCAGTTAAGAAAATTCCTTGTTAGTGTTTTTTCCCCCACACAGCCAGAACAGAAACATAGGGCAAGTAGTAACCTTGGTATGAAACATGCCACTGAGTAGTTCTCTTTCACTTCGTACATATTTGATCTAAAAGAAAGATATCAAGGCATGTAAATGAGTCCACAGGCAGAACATACTGTCCCATGAGAACAAACAGGGTTACTGTGAGTCTCTGTAAAGCCTGTACACAAATATATGACTGATCCAGGTGTGTTGGTCTTACATACAGCAATAAAGATATTGTGTCTTCAGACAAAGGCCAGACACGTGAGAAACACAGAATTAAGAACATGAAAGTGCTTGAAAAATGTGTGGGAAAAAAGATGAGGAGGAACTGAAAAGGTGACATTAATAGCTTCTATACCTTCTCCAAAGGAAATTTGTTTTTCCCTATAGAGGACAGGGTGAGCTTGTGTGATCCAACCAGTACGAAGTTACTGGTGCGAACAGCATTGGGGCCTCCTGGACTGGCCAAAACTACACACAGAAAGATGAGATCATTAATACCTCACATCAGAGCTCACCAATTTTACACATCAACAGTAGTTTACTTGTCCTATGGAGTAATGTCCAAGCAGTGAAAACAAAGGTCTTTTTCAAGTCTGAGAGAACAACCTCAGCTCATCTCACATCTACCATGATTCGGTTTCTGCAGGTTTCAACAAGTTCCATTTATGATTTTGTAAGAACTTTTGAGACATTTTTAGCCAAGTCCAAGAATAACTTGCTAAGTAAATGAATTAATTCATATTCAACATGAACATTTGCTCTGTTTTTTATGTTGGTGTAGATCCAAACAACTAACTGTTAGTTCAGAGTGGGTGCACTGGGTGACTTTGGAACATCACAAATGTGACTACAGAACAATATTAGGTGATGATGGCTGCAGTTTGCTGGTGGCTTTCCATGTGACTATAATGCCTTTAACTGTTCCACCCAAAGTTCCCATGAGCATTTACCCTTATTAGATGAAAGTGACATTAACAGAAAGAATTGAACTTGTTTGTTATAGAAGTAGCTATCTTGCATAGTTTGCAGCAGTGGTTATTGATTCCAGTTTGGTTTCGTTTTGTACTTGTTGCAGCGCAATCAAAACAAAATTTTCCCCAAAACACATTTAAACGCGAGACTGAAGTCAATGCAATTGTATAAAAGTAACGTCAACTACATAATCCACTCAGTTTTTAGTTCGTTATTGGATTTTAAACTTTTTTAAAAAAGGACCTGCAGAAATCCTGCTGAAGCTTTTTGTAGATGCAAAAGGCTCTTACATCTGACTCAATAGTACAAACTGTTTCTTTAGATTGGCATTAAATGTTGACATACCTGGTGTCTGGACGCTTTTCTGCAAGACAAAACATGAAGCAAACAAATTAAACACATTTCAAGAAGATGAGAACTAAGAGTTACATCCTGATTTAACATTGAGAGAAATATGAGTGTGATGGGCAGCAGAAAAAAAGCCATCTGAAATGCTTACAGTGATGGCGAGGAATCTCTTTGGAGTGATAGCCTAGAAACAAAGTAAAGCAAATAATGTGTTTTTGCTTCAAAAGGAAAGATGGGTGAGACAGTACACTGTGTCTGAGGGACATGTATGTTGCTGGCCAGTGTGCAGTAGCGATATTCTTTAGACTATATCTGCCCACACAGTGCACACCCACTGACATGTGAGGCATATGATACAGAAACTGTTCATACCGACATACACAAATCATGGGCCTCATGAACCACATTATCTGGATACACACACACACACACACACACACACAGTATTAAAGCATGTCCTATCATTAACTGACAAATGTGTGATCCACTTGGTAAAACACCACAAAATGGGAATTTACCTTTGACTTGCTGGGTTTCTTCTTCTTGTCATTGCAGACCTCACGCTTCTGCACCTGGGGATGTCAGTTAATGCACAGGATTGTAACAAATCAGAAGCCAGTAATTTTAAATAGCAGCGCGATACTTAAAACGTACTCTTTATCTAAAATATATGTTTTACATGGCTAATATATCAAAAGATAAACGAGTGGGTAAAAACAAAGGGAAAACACTATGCAACTATGGAGGGAGAAAAAAAATAAAAGGTCTGGGCTCAGTAACGCAGCAAAGATAACCAAACTTTCTGTGGCTGAAAAAGTGAAGTCTTACATTTAATCCAAAAAATAAATACCTCCGTTATGTGATTTAACTATAATTTATGTTTTCATTATTGCCTTAAACAAAGTGCATATAAAGACTTCTTTACAAATTAATACATATCACAAAATGATATGATGGTATCAGTATTTGCAGACACTCGATGAATCATCAATATGAGAAATGAAACAGTAGTACTGAGATAGCCAATTTCTACTAGTTGATGATACTGAATTTGTTGCAAGACACCTTTCATTATATCTTAAGGGCCACATATGAATTCAAAAATCATGAAATCAACACAGCTGCAAAGAAATTACAGATCTTTGTTTTCCAGAACTTAATTTAATAATTTAAAAAGCAGATGTGGAAAACACGACATGAGTGTTTAAGAGAATGTAGTATGTGTTTAAAAGGTGTGAAAGGTTTTAGGGTTTGTTTACAACATGTAATATGCAATATGTGCATATATGTATACGTATGTGTGGTCAGAGCACTCACCAGGCCATAGACCTCAATATTAACCTCAAAGTCACTGGAAACATCAGATCTGAAAGTGAAGAGGGGTATTTGTCATGTAATGTTTCATTATTGTCAGAGGTTGAACTTTTTCCTATTCAATATAGACTGAGACAAACTTTAACACATTCAATTTAACCAAACAACCATATTAAACACCATGTCAAAAGGTGACCAATGTCTGAATCACAATCAAATAATAATCAGTTCTTGAATGACATGATGTGAATTCTCTTATGAGCAGTGTGGGATTTACATGGTGAACTTTGTGGGGAACGCGAGGGTGTCCCCACTGAGGCTGCGGTGTGTGCCGGCTAAAGGCGTGGCCACAGTGTTCTCTGCTCCAGCACGAATCATGATGAAGAAGGAATGTTTGGTTGAATCTGGAATAATCAAAAGACAGAATGATACTGACAACCAACAGCATTTAGATAGTGACTAAATTCAGATAAAGCTTCCATGGAATTTCAATGCAAGCAACAAGGATATGAATAAGATTATTGCCACACTGTCAAAACACTAATGAAGGTAAGAACAAAGTCGAAGAAAGGCTGTAGTTTTCCCATAACTCTGATTCCTGACATTATTATTTACACACAACAAAAAGACAGAATAGTGTGTACTATATTGAGAATTAGTGACAACTGATGTCTGGGGAAAATGTTAAAAAGTGCTGTGTTACCAAACTTTGGCATTATGCATTTTGAGTCTACCTGGCTTGTTGGCAGTGGAGCAAACAAAGTCTGCCTTGAGAGGCAGGCGTAACTCCTGCAGGGTGATGGAGCCCTTGGAGGCAGACATGCTAGCAGGTTCTGGGGCTACAGAGGCCTTTTTCTGGCCTGTTGGATCTCCTTTCAGACGTTCCAGCTCGGCCTTCAGTGCTTCCCTCCTCTCCGCTAAAAAAAGTCAAAAGAAATGTAAGTCAAGCTTTCTACAGTTAGATACTACCTCTGGGAGCCTACAGATGGTGGCTTTAAAATATATACGTTGGGCTGTAGTGGTGGTTCCGTATTGTGGCTTTATTACTTATAAAAAAGGTAGCCTAGAAGCAGCAGCCTAAACGTATTGGCACTTTGACTGATAGCATTAATTAGCTTTGTACAATTGTGCGGAGTTTAAATGTTTAAGTATACAATTAAAATTTTTTCAAATCTAATAAAGAAAAACATAAATTGTACAAAGCTACGGCTACATTTTTTTTATAAATAAAGCTAAATAAGTATTCATCTGTTGTCTGGAACTTACTTGCCACCAGCAGCAGCCTCTCTGCCTCAGCCTCCACCTGGGATCCTTTGCCATGCTCTTCATCTGTGCAGCAGTTGAGTGCCTGGCTGGCCTGATGAATAACTGTCTGCTGCAGGTTCATCTCATTCGTCAGAATCTGTGGAAACAGCGGGATAGAGTAAAACTTAGCCTCAAGTACATACCAAGTACGCAAATCAAGTCAATTCACATGAACACTTTACACTGCAAACTGCAAACTGAAAGCATTTCTTCCGAACCTTCATCTTCTGATTGATACTGAAGAGACTGGATCCTCTGGGTTCCTCCATTCTGTTAGAAACGTCATCTTTTCTCACAATCACCTGTTTCACATTGGGTTTCTCCGTCTCTTTCACCCTGATGGACCTATATGCATCAATGCTAACACACACAGATACGTATAAGATACACATTTACTGCAACAGCGAGGACAGCCCATTTTAATACAACCGAGCGTGACATGGGAGCACTTACCTATATGGCAGTTTGTGGTCCTCGTCTGAGGCCTCAATGCTGTCTGAGGAGGCGGTTCGTACCATGTTAGTTCTCTGGAACTTGCTGGGTTTGGAAGCACTGCCTGGAGTGCTGCTCTTTACGATGAATGAGCTGGCTGGAGTGGATGTCTGCACAAAGACATGAAGAAAATGTTACGCTGTTTCTCTGCCCTGCCCAGAAAGGTCCAACAGTCACTCTTACATGAAGTACGATGATGTATGTGGTGGAAAGAGACATCATGTTGGTGCCTACCATCATCCTTCTCTCTGGACTCTTCACCACTGCAGCCACAGTCTCTGCTAGTGGAGTGAGGAGGGACATGGAGGAGATATTCAAAGCATCTTCCTCCTCTTCCTCCTCCTCCTCCTCCTGATCTTCACTCTGCTCCAGGATTCCATCAAACAAATCATTGATAACAGCAGAGTTGATGGACTGGTCCACATTCATCTCTCGCTCCTTGATCACTTCCTCTTCTTCTGTTGTTTTCTCTACAGTATGGGCGACCCCCCTCAGAGGACTGGATGTTAAGGCTGGAGGCGAGACCACCAACCCATGACCTGCTAACGAACATAATCTATGTTAACTTCGTATATGCATGTGCAGACTGAACGCCTCCACCAATGCCTGCAATCTCTCAAACTTGCTGCGACATTCAGATCAATCTTTTTAATTTAAATTCTACTGAATTACTAAAACAGTTCAGCAAAAACAACAAAAAAACTCATGGTGGAAATTCCTACCAAATGTATTTTTTTTCTAACTTTTTACAAAAGGTACAGCTTACAGCTTTGATGACCCAAAACTCTTTTTTCAAGCCAAGGGAAATTTGCCTGACAGATCATAATGGATGAAAGAACTACCAATGTTAGTAAGTGATCACTCACATGTCTGGAAACTACCAAATAAAACTGTTCAATCACCAATCTGAAATCTCATTGAATACCTGGAGGAATGCACTTTGTTGGTGTATGTGTACAATCAGAGGTTGCTGGAGTTTCATCCTGTGGTTCACGTGGGGCAACTTCAGCCTCCACAGACTTGTAAAACTGGTCCTAAAGAGCATAATATTTATTAAATACAATCTTGCATAATAAACCCATGACCGTTTGGTGAGTTGTCAAAATAACTGTCATTTGTTGGCCAACCTTGATGTCTGTGTTTTTACTGGTTTCTGCCGCTTCATCTTTTTTCCACACACTGTTCCCCTTCTGAAAGCGACTGCGAATCTGAGCCAGCTCAGACTCTCGCTCCTGAAAAAAGTGGAGGCATAAAATATAATGTAGCTATTGTGATATAAAAACAAAACAATAACAACATGCTACACAACAGCATCTCTAACATTAACCTACCAGCTTCTGTCTTTGGGTGAGATCAGCTGTGCTTGTGTTTGCAGCCTGGGCAGCTCTGAGCCTCTCCTGTACCAGTCTGGTGTTTGGTGTGACTGGAGATGGAGTTACAGTAGGAGTCTTGGCATGGGTAGGGCCCCCTGCTGGGGAGCTCTGGTTGGTACGCGCCTGGCATCTCTCTCCAAATCGCTCCACGAAAGATTTTACACCTGTTGGGCATAACGGAAAGCTATATATCATATATCTTTTAGTGTGTAGATCCATTTTCTCTTTTGTTGAGATCCAGTACCATAAACTGAACTGCAGCCATGTCAGTTGTTGTATTAATAATATACAGCAGGACACCCAAAATTACACAGTACAATCTAATGTGTTTCCAGGTAATTCATGTACTCTGCCACAGCACATTTCAACACTTCTGCTTAAGAAAATATGTAAAAAGACACTGAAGAACTGAATCCTCACCATGTAGCTAATTTCATCAAATAATTCCAAAATGAAAATCAACTCACCAGGAGCACCAGCAGAGGCCTTTTCCTGGGGTACAGTCACGGCAGCAACGGTGGGCTTGGCACAGAGTTCTGGCTTCTGGGGGCTAGAGGTGGAGTAGAGACCCCTAGAGGGGGCCTGATTCTTCAAGGGACTTTGAGGCACTGATGTTGAGGATTGGGGGCTGGCCTTCTGGAGATTGGACGGGAAGGCGGATCCCTGAATGGAACTCTTCTGAGGACTTGTTACTGACTTTAGTGCTGGGCTGGCTGCAGGAATGTCAGCCTTCTGAGGGCTCGGGAGAACCACTCGGCCGGACTTTACTGGAGAATACACAGCCTGTTGAAAAGGCATACAATAGTCCCCTTATTTATAAAGCATGTTCAAAAACAACACAAGTTGGGCCATCCTGGTGCTCTGGGGGTCTAACTGGCCATTCAGACAAAAAAAAGCCTGGTGTTAAAAATGTTATGGCTGCATTGGTGAGGGCATGTTGCTTCAGTTACCAGAGAGCAATGCAGTATTTGCCAGATTACGTTGCAAAGACCGCTCTGCAGCGAGACCCCTGTTATGCTAACAGTAGCCACCCTGAATCTAATAAAAGGGGCAGCCTTGTCCCACACGGTTATGTTATCTTTCTTACTCAGCCTAATACGGCGACCATGTAATTAGGCCTGTGACTAATGATTATTTTCACTGTTGATTAATCTGCAAATCATTTTCTTGATTAACCCATTAATTTTTTGGTCTATAAAATGTAGTGAAAATGCCCTGTGTATTTCCCCACAGTCCAAGCTGACACCTTCAAATCTCTTGTTTTGTCAGACCAACAGTCCAATAGCCAAATGATGCCAATTTACTTTAATATTTCATTAATAAAACCAGTAAATTCCCACACTGAGAAGTTGGAAAAAGCAAATGTTTGTTGTTTTTGCTAGAAAGATGACAGAGATTTTCTGTTGATTGATGCTCTACAATAAACATATTCGAGGACATTCCCAAGATAAACATTCTCAGAATATAATATCTATAAATTTTATACAATGCAGTCATAAGCAATTAAATTTCATTTATATAGCGCAAAATGCTCACTCTTGTGAGCAAAGTAATGAAGCACTATCAGTGGACAGTTCCAGGAAACCTACCTGACTAGAGCTGGCTGTAGACTTGCTGCTTGCAGTTGAACTGGCTACCACATGGCCTGCAGCACTTGGTTTAGAGCCGGCAGGCACAGCAGCCTCTCTGACAGCTAACTTGGGAATGGGCTTTTCTTTTGCATTCTCATGGGGAATGTTAGCATGGCTTAGGTCGTCCTCCCAGGATCCAATGGTGGCAGCGAGGTTGGCCAGTCTGCCTCTCCTTCCCAGTGGAGTTGCTGAGGACACGGTGGGGACGACCGCTGGTGGAACCTCAGCTTGCCTCTTCAACACGGACAGGGGAGTGCAGTCTTCAACCGCAACAGAGGTTCCTGAAAAGGTATGAAATATGTTCAATTTGGGCGGGCACAAAGTATATGACTATCAGACATCTGAAAGAGTGGACATCACACCCACGACATTGTGCAAACTTTGAATTCCTGAAACACCAAGTGAGCATTTTTCTTTTGACACAGTGTGGCATTACTTTCTTTGCAAGCTGACTCTTACAAGCTACCATAACAGTGATGACTCAAGACAGGCAAGTCAGTATTAATTCATTCGACTAATAAAATCATACATAGACCTCAAGCTTGTAGACCAGTGTTCTAAATAAATGCACTTCAATAGACTTCTATATGAATATGCTTTAAAAAGGAAAATAGAGCAACAAGAAATAACCTTTGATTCAGCACCCCCACTATAAGTTCCTGTGTTAAAATCTGTCACTCAGCTACAGCAGATTCTAACTCTGTGTTTTGCTATTTTGGTGTGGAGCTTTTGTTTTCTGTGTCTTCAAATACTACCTGCTATTTACAATTATTTAATCCAAACAAAATCATCTCATTCAGGGCCCGATGTCAGCTGGGATTGGCTCCTGTACACAGGATAAACATTTGACGATTGATGGATCTCAATCAGGACACAAAATACTCTTACCACTGCCATCCCAACACTTTCTCTGCTCTGCTAGCCTCTGCAGACGAGACTTCATGCCAGCAGCAGATGGAGCTTGATCTTCCACCAGGTGCTCCTTGTTCCCCTGCAGGGCTGAACTGGAGGGCACCATCTCTGCTGCTCTGCTGCTTGGAAGATCAGGGGCAGAGGCGACCGCTATCTTCTCCGGCTCTGCAGTTTTCAGCTGCCCTGGCTGAGACTGGACAGCAGGCCGGGTAGCAGTCTTCTCCAGGGAGGAGGAATGTCGAACGCTGGCAGGCCCCACTGGGGGTTTCTTGTCTGTCGGAGGGTCTGACAGCACAGGAGCCACAGCTCGTGTCACCAGTGGCTCCTGGTTCTCCTCCCGGGATGTAGGCTGGACATTTTCCCCTGAGCACCGGCGCTTGGACGGAGAAGGTTTGGAGACCTGTGGAACTGGGTGGAAGTGAAAGAGAAATTTAACCAGTATTAGAGCTGCAACTCAGTGGTCAAACTGACATTACAAGTCTCAGCAGACAACAATCCAACAAATGTGTTCATACCTTTATCAATGACTAACTCACTGCTCACACTATTTGTGTCAGCCAGTGGCTCTCTGGGTCTTTTGACCATCTGTCTGTTTGCTGCATTTGGTCTCTCTGCCATTTTCTTCTGCAGGTTTTCTCTGCGAGCCCGGGTCCGCTCCAACAGTTTCTGGTTTGACAAAAAACATACTCAATTGTTACTCTATTGGCTGATTTATACATTCAGAGAATGTAAAGAACAAAATCGTCACCAGTTGTAGTTTGAAGCAAAGTTGTTTTTTTCCCCCTATACACTGCTTTCCAAAATCCATTGGTCCCCCAACATCTCAGAACTCGATAACAGAGCCATCACTGACATGGCCATAACACTAGAGGTGGGTGAACTCTGTCTCTAGCTGTTTTTAAATCCTGAACACAACAATCACTTTTCACATGAAAAATCCAGTGCAACACTATGAATGCCTTCCAGGAGAGACCGTCATCAACCAAATTGTGAACCTCATATATATATATCTATCCTCTAAGAATCTAACACATGCCATGGATGTTGCTTCCACTTTCAAACTGACATGGATAATAAAGTTGAATTTACATTAAATTAACACACCACTCCCTTAATTTGATCAAATATTTTTGTTGTTGATGGCAGAATTTATTCTAGTAAACAACATATTCAATTAGGAAGCATGTTTCAACCATTTTCCAACCAGACATAACTACAAAGTGATGCCAAACAGTGTCACTGAAATATCTTCAACAGAGCCAAGCAGAAGATGTTTATGATCCAACAGAGTGAGACTTGCAATTAATCTGTTTTTTAAAGTAAGTAAATAAACTGGCTTTTTTTTTTTTTTTTTTTTTTAATAGGCCAAATTATGCTGATCCTTCCTGATCTTCCCGGGATAACTGCTGGATATCTGTAAATACAAATATGCGGAACAAGGCACAGCCCACTGACTATCTCTATATGGGCTAACGTTACTTTAACAAACATCCTAAGACACACAAAAGAGTCCTTCTCCACCAGAGATAAAAAGGGCTCCGTTTGCATGCCCCCTTTCCTTCCTCTTTTCTTAAGGACACTCCCTTCTCTTGACCTCACACTCAGCCTGTCAGACAATCTGATTTACTGTGCTGTATGTTGACTGTGCAAGCCCCAACACATTCCTGCTGCTGCACTGCACCGCCTGCACAATTTCTCCAGGCAGTATGGAAAACCTGATGTCACATTCAGCAGCATTCCTCAGGAGTAAGCCACTCCTGCTTGTAGTTCCTGGACTTGAAATTTCAAACTCTACTGCCAAGAATACCGGAGTAACAAGAACTGTTATCAGATATAATTCATTTCTGGTTCTAGCTTGCACCAACAGCATGAACGCATTAATAACAAGAGAAAGAATCAGGCAAAGAGGGCCATGTGTTGGACAATTTCCAGAGCTGACACATACCTTTGCCTTAAATGGAGACAAAGTCGTTTCATTTGAATAACGTTACGTTGACTTACTAAAAGGCCAAACATCCCTACACATAACGCTACTGCCTTTAAAAGCTGAAGGACCTGGAATATTATATGGTTGCTGACGACTGAAAAGACAAAGACAACACGTGACATGTTTTCACTGGCCTTCTTTGAATCTATTACGATTCATATGCCAACGTTAGCTTAGCGTTACGTTAAAGTACTATGGAAGTAAACAACAAAGCCTCCTGCGGTAACTAGCTTGTCGATAATAACATTCTAGAAATAGAAAATGTTACGTTAGGCAAGTTAGCATTAGCAGGTAATATCAACGCAGCTATTCAGACTCAACTTAGCGTTATGTTAGCTAACATTAACGTTAACTTAGATAACGTCACATATCTAATGTAGTAAGCGCACCGACTCACCTCAGTAAATGGATCCATTTTGGAGAGTTTATCTCCACTCGGTCAATAGCTCAACAGCTGTGTATTTTTAAAATCGTGTAAACTACACAAACAGGGCGTTTTGAGGCGAGCTGAGCGACTCTCAGCTTCTCTTCTGTCTTCTCTGGACCTCTTCGCACAAAACAACTGTTCAAATTTGAATTTCAGCGCTGCTCCGACTGCGCAAACTCCAATAGTTGAACGAAGCGCCGAGAGCCAATCAGAAACAAGCAGCCTGGCTTTACACATGTTCAGCCAATCACAGCTTGGGTGTATTAAAAGAAACTGTCACTTTCTTTATACAGTATTGAGACACAGCTAGTTTTTGCACTTTGTCCAGACCACAGACCTCACTGTATGATCCACTCCACATTTTTTATGAATCAGTCATCTGTGTATTCAAATGCTGAAAACAACCGGTTAACGTTAAAACGCACGCTGACCTAATACACATTTTTAGTTTCAACTGACACAAGCGAAGACTTTCATACAGTATACATGCAGTTTTTTCATTACAAATTCTGATTGATTGCGTTTTATATTATATTTGAATTAACATTGTTTTATATTTTCACCGTTTAACTGTTTTACTACTACTACTACTAGTAACTACTTTTTAGTTAGTAGTAGAATAAGCACTACTAACTAAGTAATGGAATAGTTACTGGAATAGTGCTTTTAAATAGGAATAAATGTTAAAATGTTGCCATATGCAGTATCATCCATTCAGTTTTGTTGTTGTTTTTAATGTAAAGCCAGTCGCCCCCTATAGGATGAAAAGAGTCACCAGATAAGGTTTGCAGACGTGCCACATAAAATAACTGTATTTTTTTTTTGTATTGAGAAAAATGTTTTGAATTAAGTCAGGTGTGGAGAAGATTAAAATGGGCACCCATATGAATTAAATCCTTTGCTATTTCTGCAATGTAAAGAAAAATGAGGTTCTAGACTTTTGTTGTAGATGCTGTAAAGTGAACAGTTACAGTGTTGGTGTTAAAGTGGGGCAAACTCACTTTGTCACTAGGATCTTAGTAGCCCACTTTTCCTGGAACGCGTACGTTCTTCAGCCTCGTCAACCTCTGATCCTAAATTTACCTTTTTTATCCGTTCCCATACTTTTATGGCTTTCTAGGTGGCAGGACTTCATTTCCCATGAGCATCCATGTGCATTGCGTATGTCCTAACGAAACCATGGAAACAGATAAGTCAGTGCAGATCCTGTACCACACAGTCTGCTGCTCGGCTCTTTCTTGCCAGTTTGGCGGGGGCTCGGTTAGTGTAGGCAGGTCGTGTAATGTCAGCCCAGCCATTAAAATGGTTTTAAAATATGTCTTACGTGTCGTAATACGTAGTAACTAACTTACAGGTAACTCGCTTTCATCGTTGGCTTTCTATTTGGACCATACAGTCTATGATGATTTGGACATTAGCCGGCTAATTCAGCTAACTGTTAGGTCAACTTGCTAAGTGACGTTGGTACTCTTCAAACAGCACTGTGGTATTGTAGGTTGACGCTAAACATTATAGAGAGCTTTAACAGAGGATGCTTGAGTCAATAAAAGTAACAGGTAATATTGCATTTGTTTCTCTTATTTTTCTGTGACTCTATGTAGGAGCTTGTCTATTTTGCGGGTTAAAAAGGTACTACTTTAAATGTAATACCGTTATATTAGTAATGTTAACTTTTCTTAAAACTGCTGATATGGCATAGTTATCCTAAGTGGTTAGCTCAGTAAAAGGTGGGTAAGTTGAAACGTGATCCCCAGTGAGCTATTAATTAACTTATTATTACTAGGAAAATTTTAACGAACATAAACGAAAACCGAATATATTTTAGTGATGCATGTGTTACCGGTATTCTCATTTTATTTTGCATTATATATAACCTACATTATATTTTATAGTGCGTAACGTACTGTATCCTATGCTTTCTGTTGGGAAGAATCATGGAAGTCTGAAAAACAGATTTCTGGTGAGCTCACTCAGTGCTGAATCACGCTGATTATTAGTAATCAGGTGCTTTCAGTTAACACATTGATTAATGTGATGGATAACACTGAGATGCTTGAGCACTGATTCATTTTGTGTAGTTGAATTAGCTGTGATAAATGTGATTTCATATATGGTAACTGGTTTGAAGAGGTCTTAAATGTACTCACACAGTAGTATTCACTACACAGGAATGCTGGCTTGATTACATTTCTGCCTAGAATGTGATGTATTAGTAGCAATTGACATAGAATGATGAGATACCCAGCTAATGTGTTAGGTAATAGTATTTGATTGGGTGGCTGAGCAAGGCAATGATTACTGTGCTGCTGAGGTCATTAGTTTGTGCTGCGTGGATTCCGGCTCAGCGCTCCTGTCCGAACAGAGAGCCTTCTCACTGTGATGATGTTCCAGGTCGCCTTACTGGAAATCGCAGAGCCCTGCACTCTCATGAAACTGAATGGTGCATAGCCATGGACTGCTGACATAACACAAGTCACTTTGGGTTTATTTGAGTCAGATCACATTATTATGATTGTAGAAGACAGTTTTTACTTTGCTTAGCGAGATGTAAAAACAAATTTCATCACACTGGTTACAAGTTAGGGTATCCATTTATAAGTACCTTGTTTTTATTTTTAGCTTGGCATCACAATAGATCTAATTTTATCTTGCCTTGATAAGAGGATTAGTCTATCAAGCTATCTAGAAGAGATATGCACGTGAATGTGATTCTAAAATAAGCAGCAAACAGTTTCACTGTCCTCCCACTTGTCTCTCATCTTATTTCTTCAGAAAGACTCCACTGGCCAGAAGTAGAAATGTCCAAAAAGTATATCTTAAACACTGCTGACAACGCACTGAGTCCAAGCCAAGTGTACCTGGAGAAAATTTCTTCAGGCGTCCTCAAAGACCTCTTCAGCACTGGCTCCAGCAGCTATAACGTCCTGCTGCAGGCTGAGAAGGAGGAGAAGCTGATCCCCAAGCAGTCCCCATACAAGAGACCAAAAACATCAGGGAAATGTAGCACCACATTTAGTAAAAGAAACCGTCCAGGCCTGGGTTTTAAAAAGGTACGTGCTCCAGAAGTTGTCGGGAAACCTGCGCAGACAAATCGTGTCCTCTCAGGAAGCAACTCCAATCTGCCTAAACCAGCACGAAACATCGCAGTTGTGGGCAGGACCATGGGCCTAAACCCTCGGACAGTTCCACAGCTCAGGAAGATGTGCATTCCCACTTCTCCTCGCACTAAACTTCCCTCGTTGCACAAAACAGCAATCACAAGGGAGGTGGAAAATGCCAAGAAGCTCTGCATCCTTACAGCCATAAAGCCATCTAATGTTGAGAAAGAGAAGGCCAAGTTTTTCAAGTCTGACTTCAACTACAATCCACAGTTTGAGTACAGCAACCCCGTTTCTCCACTTGTCCTGGCACGTCATAACAATGCCTCTGATCGCTTCCTGACAAAGGTAAGGGTGTGTTTGTGTTTGTGTTTGTTTTTGGTTTAATTTTTGTGGTTTGGTTTAAGTGCGAGCAGTATCATCTGCAACAAACAGCCTGTTTTGAAATGCTTAAAGGCACAGACTATAAGAAACATGAACTAAACCTTCTTGGCTGTGGCTGACTCACCTAACTCACGGCTAATCCAAAAATGGCCAAAGAGGTGAAGCTAAGGCGGGCCAAATGAAGCCTGGTTGCTGCAGCTAGGCCCCTGTGACATCCCAACCTGTCTCAAACTGGCCCTTAATTACGCGTAACTTCAGGCCTTAATATAAAGTTGTCATGAAGGGGGAAATTAGCTTAAACCATTTTTGTTCCAGGCTGTAAACATGTTTTAAATTCTAATTACTGTGGAAACAGTATTTAGACTTTCATGTTAGCAAATAAAACAGAAAAAATAGCATACAAACTGAATAAATATGATATGAAAAATCCAAACACTTAACCCCTGCTCATCTCATGTTCAGATTTATCCTGAGTCTCTGTGTTTCTCAAAATACCATAAGTACTGTATCAAGGCAAAAATGGGACAGAGATAAAATACCAAAAAAGAAAGTACACTCAGGCAGCGAGTGCAAGATTGCACCAGTTTCTGGCCCGAAGGCAGTGACAGGTCATTCATCACAGTTCCCCAAGTGCATGAGGTTGGACGCTGGTTTGAGCGGTCAAGTTGGATACTGTGACCACAGAGACTTGCTGCCAAAGCTGTTTAGCGTCAGGGCCAATCGGAGCTGATGCAGTGTGAGTCTGTTGCCCAAGTGAAAGTGGAAAGACTTTGCTTAGCAAACAGTGGATGATTCGTTTAAAACAGCCTCAGTGGCTATCTTACATCAACATTAACAGTGTGAGTACATCCCATGAGCAACACTGAAGCTGGAGACAAATCACACACAGTATTTTCAAAACTATGTTTTTTAAAATACAAGGATTCAGATTCATGGTTTGATCAGCCCCCCCCCCCCCCCCCCCCCCCCCCCCCCC
>NC_060158.1:27622674-27706494 GCF_021292245.1 Micropterus dolomieu | reverse complement strand
GTGTTTCTACTGAACAGGAAAACAGCCCTGTGGTGTTCAGTTGCAGGCTATTTTAGTAACGCAAGTACACAGATAGTAAGACAAAGAATGAGCTCAACCGGAAATGCAGTAAAGTGATCCTGCGGAGGATGCTCATGTTTTGTTTTTTTGTTTTTCCTGGAGTCTGCCCTAGTTTGTCACGTTTTCTTTCTCTGTGCTGCACTTTGAAAGTAAACTGTCACTTGAATTACATTTGCCCTGCAGTATTATATTAATGGTATTTGTTGAGGGAAATGGAGTTCACTAGTCCTCAACAGAGTAATAATTCATGGAAATGTGGAGCAGCCCTTCATTCAATGTATAGTAAGACTGTAAGCTACAGTTATGCAGAAGCACAACTTCAAAACCATTGCTAGGCAAGACTCATGAGAATTCTACTACACATGCTAGACATGATTCAAAATTTAAGATTAAAAGAGTATCTGTCTCTTAAAAAGCAAGAAATAATCCAGAGAAAGTCAGACTCACCAGTAGGTTTTTTTCCACCATTATCACCCCTGTCAGCTACTAAGAAGAAGCAGTTTATGTCCATTAAGTGCACACTTTACTGACAAGATGTTAATGGTTTGTGTGTAATGACTCTGTATCAGTTACGATAACAATCATTGAACTAGTCGATGGGACAAGAAACATAAGCCTGAGCAGAGATGACCCCAGCACTTTATCCAGATTATCTAGTAAAGTGAATGTGAGCACGCTTGTAATGTTCATAACAATTTCTTCAAATACAAAGAGATGTAGTTATGAAGGGGGTGGATAAGAAAGTTCTGACATCCAGAGTTGCTGGGGTCAGATTATTGTGTCTCTCTCTGTTGAGTCACAGACATCTGGAGACATGCCACATACCAGCCTGCTTCAAGACCTCCACCATCATCCGCCCAAAAATGTGAAAACCTACTTGCCAATAAATCTGATTCTGATAAATAGGGCAGGCCAGTTGTAAGATTATTGCTTTGGAGTACTGTATAAGTACTGGCTGTCCAAAGCCCCACCAACAGAAGGTGTCATGACAGTCATTAGTCACGGCAGCTCTAACTTTATGAGTTTGTCCTCTCTTGCAGGCAGTACACATCATGGAGCTTGCTCTGCAGCGATATGGCAGCTACGAGAAGTTTGAACAGGTCACTGGTGGCCAGCTCCTCACCAGGAGTCGCATCTGGCACAATGTCAAGAAATACATGGAGAAAGAAGGCTGCATGGGGGAGGTAAGAGGACGAGCAACTCATGCTTATTTTTATGATGTATTGCTTTTTATTTGCACACGCTCATGGTTTGTAGAGAATTTTCTGTACACTAAATTTTTGAGCCTGGTATTTTTTTTTCTGTGACTGCACTGTGCAGTTTGTGTCATGGTGCATTCGTACATCACCATTTCAGAGCAGCAGACAGCAGGGCATCAAAGTGAATGAGCTCCAGGGAAGTGAGACCTTTGCTTGTGCGGAGCTGTGTTTATGTAACCATCAACAAATACATGTTACATCACCGAGTTAATAATGTTCCACTGAACACATTACACCACATATACACGCACCTTGTGCATGCAAGTCCTAAAGAGTTTAGACATACTAGACAGTAGAAAGAAAATACAAGAGAGTGAGTAATCCACACAAAAACTCTGACTCTGACATATGTGATGTAGATGGTCGAAGAACATATTTCAGCAACGTAGAGCATCAGTGCTTTTGGAATAACTCAAAAAATACTACATAGCCACAGGCTCTGCAAGGGTTTGCACAACATCACCTTTGTCACCTTCTATGTCCATATGAGGGTCCACACTGACACATTTGCAGACATGCAGATGCAGCCTAAAATTTAGGAACCATCTACGCAGACAATTAATGCAGTGTTAATGCCCTTGGATTCACTGCCAGCCTTGCATCCATGCTTGTATTCATTGAACAAGAAAGAAGAATATAATTGAGTATAAGTAAGTATTTCTTGAACAACAGGTCAGTCACTCCCCCTCTGTCAAATCTGATGGACACTAGAGAGCCTCACTATTTGAATCAGACTGGATGCTATGTAAGGCATGATCATGTCCCAACAGGAAATTCTCGTCACCTTCTCCATTGAAATGAACGGGGAGTACCTTGTTTTAGGTGCAGTCACACCGAAGGCATAGACATCCTTCTTCCCAGCCACATAATTCAGCTCCAGCTGGGGAATTCCAAGTAATGACCAGATGTACCATCTGTACCATTTTGCTAATCTTATAGTGTTTTTGTTGTCACAAGTTGTCACAAATACTCTTACACCACTAATGGTGAAAATGAAGTTGGAGGTGAATACGACAGGTTAAAGGAAAATACACCTAAATGTAAATCTAAACAGCAAAAAAGTAACAATAAAACACTATGAGTTCTGTCTATGTTGATAGATCGTAGTTCAGGTGACAGATGACCTCCTGTCCAGAGCCTCCATGACGGTGGTGAACAGCAGACCCACACTGACCATCAACGTCTCCACTGCACGAGAGCACTGGCTGGAAGGCATGCTGAGGCATGAGATAGGTGAGTACAGAAGCTCACATACAGGTGTTATTCTTAATGTGGGGCTCCTGGAGGTCACCGGCCAAATGGAAAATCATTTAAATTCAGCTGTAATGCAGTTCACTGCATGACATATACTATCGTTCAAAAGTTTGGGGTCACTTAGAAACGTAGGTAAGTAGGTAGATTTATTTTTTCACAGTACAACAGGTTTTAGAGTGAAATTGAGTTTTGCAACTCCCTTCTGCTACGTAGCAGACAATATACAGTAATATAAAAGCAATTATAAAAATGTCTGATAGCTTGGGGGAAAAAGCTGCTCTGCAGTCTGGTGGTGTGGCAGCTGAAACTTCAGTATCTCTTTCCAGAAGGCAGCAGGGTGAACAGGCTGTGGCTGGGTGGGTACTGTCCTTTAGTATCCTTTGGGCTCTGCAGACACCTCACCTCACCAATATCACTGATGCTCGGTAGATGGGTACCAATGATCTTCAGAGCAGTTTTAATCCACTCTACAAGATTAGCATTTTCCTTCTGATATGAAGTCTCATCATTGTTGTTCTGGCCTATGATGGTGGTGTCGTCTGCAAACATGCAAAATATCCTTGCTGAGAATGGCCCTCTGGGCGCCTCTGTAGATATTCTATTACAAATCAGCCATTTTCAGCAACAACATTCATTTACAACATTAACCATGTCCACATTGTATTTCTGGTCAATTTGATGTTATTTTAATGGACTAAAAACTGTGATTTCCTTTTGAAAACAATGAATTGTTTGAATTTGAACAGTAGTGTAAATGACTCCTCTAATCACAGGTCTCATTGACCATCCAAGAGACTGGTATTGATACGCTGCTTGCATCTTACTGGTATTGCTATTAATAAAGTTGGCTTTGAACCCAAATTGAAGGTACACATTATTTCCGTGGCATCAACAACTGCCACCAGCCATGGAGCAGCAGCGTGGGCAGGAAGAAGCACAACCTGAAGCCTCTGAACCCCACAGAGGAGGGCCTGGCCAGCATTCACAGTGTCCTGTTCCGGAAAGACCCCACACTGTGGCGCGCCGCCCTGCTCTACTACACCGTCTACCAGGCCAGCCACATGTCCTTCTCTCAGCTCTTCCATGATCTGGGACGCTTCGTCCAGGACCCCAGTACCCGCTGGGACTACTGTGTCCGAGCCAAGAGGGGCCAGACCAATACAGCACAGCCAGGTCACTATGTCAATTGACAGGGTTTAAAATTCAAAAGAGAGTTTGCTGATGTATGCTGCCAATGTTATGCTTGCTCACACAATTAATGTAGAGTCAGACAATCCAACACTGGTTGTCTTAATCTGAATTGTGATATGTTCAAAATAAGACAAAAAAAATCAGCCCTTTCAAATTCATACTTGTCAAACTTCTTTTCTGAACTCTCACATTACAGGTTGCTTCAGTAAAGACCAGGTCTACCTGGATGGTATCCTGAAGATCCTGAAATACAGAGACAAAATCAACTTTCCACTGCTGATGGCTCTAGGAAAGGTGAGGCAGCTCATCTATCTCTGTCTGGTGGTATTAGTCAGTTTACTGAGTCGCTAAGTAGCAGCTACTGCTACTGACTTATCCAGTAGCAGAGAGTCTTCTTATTAGATGTTTCAGTGCTGTCATTCACATCCACAGTCAAGCACATTGATCAGACCTGTACCAGGTGGCTGCTCCTCCCTGCCGCTGCTTCATTCTCTCCCACCACAGTCACTGGCTGTATCTAAATGACTTGCAGCCCCATGCAGCTATCTGTTATATGTTCCATGATGATATCTGGAAGTCCGCAAAAAGTCATATTAAGGTTGTCTTGGGATTAACTTGATTGCACGTGTGGTGAGGTCCGTACATTCGGAGTCAGCCACAGTGTCTAGGAGGCAGTCTAATCAAACGCCCCAGCTACCTCAATTAAGTCCTTTCAGTGTGTATTAGTGGTTCTACTCTGAGCACCTTGATCTGTGCTCACTGCCAAGAAACTCATTTCAGTCGCTTATACAGTATCTCACATTTTTTCATGTGACAACTCTGAAGAAATGACACTTTGCTACAAAGTAAAGTAGTGAGTGTACAGCTTGTATAACAGTGTAAATTTGCTGTCCCCTCAAAATTACATCCCCATTAATGTCAACAAAAGCGAGGACACCCCTAAGTGAAAATGTGCAAATGACGACGTCACGGAGCTGGTGGATGTTAGAGACCATGCGCTCCTCCACCTTCCGTTTAAGGATTCCCCACAGATGCACAATATGGTTTAGGTCTGGAGACATGCTTGGCCAGTCCATCACCTTTACCCTCAGCTTCTTTAGCGAGGCAGTGGTCGTCTTAGAGGTGTGTTTGGGGTCGTTATCATGTTGGAATACTGCCCTGCGGCCCAGTCTCCAAAGGGAGGGGATCCTGCTCTGCTTCAGTGTGTCACAGTACATGTTGGCATTCATGGTTCCCTCAATGAACTGTAGCTCCCCAGTGCCGGCAGCACTCATGCAGCCCCAGACCAGGACACTCCCACCACCATGCTTGACTGCAGGCAAGATACACTTGTCTTTGTCCTCCTCTCACGCTTGACATCATCTGAACCAAATAAGTTTATCTTGGTCTCATCAGACCATAACATAAATTGCCTGGTAAATCAGGAACTTACTGACTGTCCGGTACAGCGTCTGTTTAACTGCTGACGCTGCACCAATCCACCTGTCGATCTCACGATCCATCCCCTTTTCTGAACAAGTTTCTGAATTTACCACCACAGCGCTGCACACAACAGCTTAGAAAGTGATAAATAGTTGTAGTGATGCCTTGATACCCTCCACTGCCATTCTTTTTGGATGCAGTCATTAACAAGAAGTTGAGATTTGTACAGCTTCCTCTTTAACATCCACAGCTCCAACATACTGCAATGATGATGGGTTTTCTGTATCAAAGGAGCAGATTACACCTCAGTGTTGTGCTGACAGTGTCCGGTCTTTATCTGACATCCCAGACAGTTATGTTCCTATTAAGAGCTATTTTAATAGCATCCGTGGCATCCAGTCACATTAAATACAAGTTTAACTACACAGAAGATCGTTACAGTTCAGACGGGGGAAAATGAATGGAAAGCTGAATGAGGCTATTATAATACCGTCTCTAAGGAGGGAACAGACCGTGTTCTGCATCAGAGGAGCCGAAGGCACTGATGATTAAACAAGGTGCTCATTCCAGCTGTAGATGTTGAATGTGATGTAAGAAGTAATGTGTTTTTAATAACACCACTGGGTAGAGGGCGGAATCCACAAAATAACTGTTATGAAATGATGAAATGAATTGAAAACTTAACTGAGCAAAGGGTGACAGTCCAGGTCGACTCACTTTCTCACATTATGCTAATTCATTTCATTTCATTAGGAATTTATAGGTTTTTTAGCCACGATTGCTGCATGGCTTTAGGAACGGCAGTGCCAGTCTGTCAGTCAGTCCAACACTTTGATGTATATTGAAATATCTCACCAGCAAGTTGATGGATTGTTAGGAAATTTGGTTTAGTCACTAAAAACTGATGTTTCCTTCTAGCGTCATCATCAGGTCAAAATACCAGTTTGTCCAACACTCTGGTTAATGACCTCATAGTCTCAGCTGTACTTCGTGTTTGTGCCAAACTGAAAAGGGAACAGTCGTAATCATTACCTGCTAAACAAAAGCATGTTCGCATTTGACTTTGTGTGCATGTTAGCATGCTGGCATTAGCATTGAGCTCAAAGCACCACTGAGCTAACAGAGTTGCTAGTATGGATGTATACTCTTAGTCTCATTTAAATGCATTTAAAGATATAATGTAAATATATTTTATTTTAATGTTAGTTTAAAACAATCAAAATGAAACTAACATGATCAACAGAATGTGAAGCAGTAATAGTTCTGATCAAGGTAAAGGTACAAATCTATGGATTGTGTTGCAGAGAAAACTACTGAAGTTAGCAAGCTAACCAGCTAGCGGCAAAACGTCCTGCCTCGTAATACCATTTGCCACAATAGTCCGGTAGTATTGCTCAGGCATCCCTCCATAGTTTCAGCTGTGAGATGTGTGTTCACTATGTCTAAACATTTTTTTCTAATAAATAAACAAAATAAACTCAGAAAATGTTAAGGAAGGAAATATTCTTATACCAATTTTTCTGATCAAACTGAATCATACAACCGCACCAGCAGTTATGACCTAATATGTGATGCTGCCCCATAATTTTTTGGGATATGAATTTTACAGGTGGAGAGTTGCTCCTCATCGGTTGCTTTTCCCTACTGGTTCTGGTGGTTAATCGTACTTTCATTTTTTAGTTGCAGTGCAGCAGGTTGCTAATTCTGTCACTTGTTTGTTTGTTGTTATTTTTCTGTGGGCTAAGGTGTCATTTGAAGACGTGGACCGCCTGAAAGCACTGGCTCAGATGGAGAACGTCCGCATCCCGCACTTCATGCAGGACCAGACGAGGTATGCCGAGCAGCTTACGAAAATCATGACGTTCAACGAGCTGACTGACGAGGAGCTCAAGACCATTGTCTGAGCCTACTCCGGGCTCCTGCACAAACCTGATCACACCCGTATTAAATCTGTCACAACACTGCCAGCCCTGGCCCGCATGCCTCAACACCAACACCATTACTGTGCATGGTAGAAGAGTGTGTGACTTGTGCAGCGTACTGTATTGCATGTACCGGGGAGTTGTGTTAGACAGGATACATAGATTTAATCTGATTAGCTTTTAATTAAAAATCTGTTACAGACCAGTCATTTCTCTTCTGATACAGAAGGAATGTGTTGCTTTTAGGGCTGGATGTAGTTTGAACATTTCCTTTACCAGTGCCAATACAATACCTTAATGTTTCTAATATTTTTCAATACCTTACATTATTTACTTGTTACCAAGCACTTAATGCCAATTTCTTTTTACCCGACAGCTTCTGAGTCAAGATAGTTCACTTTGCGGTTCGATACCCAGTGTTAGGTGGGGAGTGCTTTCATTTATATCTTCTCTGTAGCTACATTAGCATGGTTTTAAAAGCAAACGTTTAATATCCCATGCTCACCTAAATTAGAGCCTGAATGATACTGGATTGTTTAGGCTTGTATTGATGTTTGAGATGTCAGTTGATGTTTCTTTTTTAACAATCCTGTGATTAAATGTATTGGATAAGCGTCCTTTAAATTTGGTCATTAAATATTGTGACCAAGATATATACCTATACACCTGTCAGTGCTTTGTGGTTCACAAAATCTGTTTTAGTTTACTTGTGCATATACACTTACATATTTTAGGGATTTCTGAGCTTCTATTCCATTGCATGCCCTGTTGCCTTGATGGAGAAAACTAGCTACCCATGCTGAAAGGATAATCAGTAGAATCATCACACCATACCATCTGATAGGTAACGTGAGGAAATATTGTGGAATTAACGCTGGAAAATCTGGATAAAGGTGCAGGTGTTTGCTTACTTTTCAAATGCCTTAAAGAAACGTGAGGCACCAGAGCCACTGTGAACAACGTTAATTCTACAACATATTTTAGCATTCGGCTGAGTGGGTTGCATTCAAGTTCATTTGATCAAATGATGTGCTAATTTGAATGTATTCCGAATATATTTTTTAAAGAATGATGTGGTGGTGTGATAAGCTAAACCAGCCAGTGAAATCGGCTGCAATAATATATCCACTGGGCTCTAATCTAAATACTGCCCCAGACGCAATTTTAACCTGGCCGACATGAGATTACCTGAATGCTTATTTTTCTGTGTGAAGTTGTGCATGAATATGGTTACATTTAGACATATGGAATTACCATTAGTTTAAGCATAAGCCATCAAAAAGTTGTTGTTGACCTAGTTCCAAAAGGCTTTGTCTTTCTCTCATGCACCTATGATCTAAGTGTACTTACCTAGTGTTTTATATCCATCACTTTAGTGAAGATGAACACATTCTTGCATTCTTTTTTCCTCTAGAGACAACTTAAGGTTACTATTTTTGTAGTACAGATGTTAGGCATTAAAACAGAATTGTTGCACGAGAGAAAGATGGCGAAAGCAGGGTGGTTCACAGCAGCTCTGTCTTACTAGAGGGAGATGGACAGATAACTAACACAGGCCTGCTAATTAAAGCTGAGCTTGTCTGCATTGTCTGACATTTGCTGAAAAGAAAATGTCCCTGAAGTGTGAAAGTCATTTAATGCTGTGTCAATTTGAAGGTGTGTTAAGCATTACGCTCTATGAAGCTCCAGTGATCCAAGGGAACTGACTTGAAGCCCTATTTGCACTTTGTTACCTTTGATCTACCTTTTCACCTGCACTGACATGGGCAGTTACTGTGTTGGTGTCTTTTAGACAGACTGATATATTGATGTTTTACAAAACAAACCACACGCCTCGTGGTTTTACTGTGATACTTGATGAGTTTTTGTGTTGTTAATACCAAGAATGATCTAATATTGGGAGCACGTGTGCTGGTCCGCTTCCTCAAAGACCCCTTAAATGGTACAGTAAAGTAACATGGCATTTCTATGTGATGTTTTCTATTTGATTTTTTGGTGATATTCATAGATATAATCTTCAAATAAAGTGGACTACCTGAAAATGTGTTATGTGCTTTGTATCTGCCAAGGGGGTTGTTTGTTTGTTCTTTAGCATGTTGTGTTTGCAGCACAAACACAGAATGTTAAAATTCCGTCCATAGAAGCTGGATGTGGTCGTTTTTTTACTTGCAATTTTATTCTCCGATATAATGTTAAATGCACTGTAATTATACCGTACATATAAGTTTCTAGTCTTTCTAGTCTGTCAACCACTCGTCATGTCACATTCACACACTGATGGTTACCATGCAAGGTGTCAACTGCTCATCAGAAAGAAACTAATCATTCACACACACACACACACACACACACACACACACACACACACACACACACACATTCACACACACACACACACACACACACACACCGATGGAACAGCCTTCAGGAGCTATTTGGGGTTCAGTATCTTGCCCAAGGACACTTTGACATGTGCGCTGGGGGAGGCGAACCGCCAATCTTCCACAAGCCACAGCCACCAATAATCAAAATGTATGTCACCAATTCCACATTGCACATATTAAAATGTATCTGTTGTTAATGTAAAAAAAATGATTATTGCAGCTTTAAAGATTTGGACAAATTATCTGTATCGATTGTTTCACTCTAAAAGGATCAGTGGGGCCTTTAAAACCCCATCCATTTGAGTCTAATATACTCTCTATCCAATGTTGGCACCGGATACAGATTTCTGAAGGATGACATGAGTACAGTATTATACCAGATGGATAACAAAATGGATTAGCCTAATGCTAACCAATATCACTGAGCTACAAAGCCTATAATGCTAACTGAATATAGGCTAAATATCTTAGCTCTTAGCTCTTCTCTTCTTTCCTGAGCTGAATGTGCTGACCCACATTCTGAGTGACTGCAGCAACCACATTTGTGACAACACACCACGGCCTCTCCGAACCCTGTCCGGAGGTGTCAAACTTCCCATTCATCAGAGTCTGGTTTCACTGGGGAAACTGGAAACCATGTAGGGCCCTGGTGGTGACTGACTGCTACAAGCAGTGACATGCTGGACAATAGGTATCAGTCTACAGTACATAGCAGTCACACACACACACACACACACATACACAAACACACACACCTCCCAACACTTTCTTATTGGCTCTGTATGGTGAGCACAATGTGCACAAGATGTAGTGCGTTTCTAATGAAAATGCACTCTCCATAGGGAAGATTTTTTAGACATGCTTGTCCCCAGTGCACTAATTTACTTTGTTTAATTTCTTTTTAATTAAACTCTATTGCCAAGTATATGAAATAGTCATAAATGCAGATTCCTTAAGGAGATTAACTTTACTACTGAGACATGAGAGCTGCCAAGGAGTTAAAACTGATGACGCATGTATGTATCATCTGTAATGACAATAGAAGTTTTACCCACAAAGAACTTGTTCATACTGAATTGTGACACAAATTTGTTAGAGATGACTATTGAGGTAATGAGATGTAGTTGATTTTCTCAACCAAAAAAAAAAAACTGAGCCCACAGTTCTGTTGCTGGTGACAGGCTGACATGGAGTGAACACATGGATCATTTAAACTGCCTGAGAAATTAAGTCATTTGACTGATGTAGAAATGTTTTTAAGATATTCAGTGTGTGGAGCTGCTGTCTTCTGATGGGGCAGGAATATCAGCCAGCATGCTTACAGTAGGAACACAGCAGGAGGCTACGACCATCTAACACACACTAAACTGTCCCGTCTTACATCTTTCTGGGGATCAGACACCACAACAAGAGCTTTATAAGGGTACAGTACACTTTAAGCTTGTAATTTGGACACCCTGTCCTGTTGAAGCAAGTCTGAATCAGAGAAGACAGCTGAAGTTGTGATTGTGAAATGGAGACATATCACCACTAGAGGACAGTAGCACACAATGTAAGTGTGAGCTACCACTGCAGAAACTATTCAGAGAAATCCTGAAATCCCTCCCGGTCAGTGACAATCATAAAATCCACCAGATAATCATTCTAATCATCAGACGACATGTCACTGCAGGACAGTAAATGTATATATAGATGAACAAATAATGTGATCCAACATCAGTGGTGGACTACGGGCATGCATGTGGTGGGACACCAACAAGCAGTCGTGAAGTCGTGATGCATCTAAGTTGAAACAGTTCCAAACCCTGGTTAAGATCAAAATGTTTTATTATGTGCGACAGATTTTAAGTATAGGCTAACTATAACACGTCTGTAATATGAGCACACAGGGAACTACCAGTATTCATTATTCAACCACTTAGAGGCCAGTAGAGGCCAAATCATGCAGGGCAGTCTGTATGACACTGCATGGAGTTTTCTCAACTGGAAGGGCTTTTATTATTTAGATAGATAAAACCATTTCCTTTCACGAAGCAGCATGATGTAAGTCATAAATTAAATAAACAGTAATTATGTAATAACCTTTGTTTCATTATATTCATTACTTCTTTATGTGATCATATTTATGAAGCCAGTCTCTTGCAGTTTTAATTAAATGTGCATACTACAAAGCGACATATTTATAATCTGAAGCCAGGTCATGGAGACCCATAAAATTAATCAATCAACAAAAAAACAGGGAGCCAACGTAAAGAGGCTAAAACAGGTGTCATGTGATCGTATACCTCTTGGGTCTGGTTAAAATCTGAGCAGTTGAGTCTCTGTAGAGGCACGATGCTTCTGCTGCATGCTCTCTTACATGAAATGGAATTGTCCCATACCCAGAAGCTGCTGTTTTGAGACTCAGGTTTGGTTTTGATTATCAAGCAGCTGTTTGTTACTCAGGGACTCGTTCATTTGATTGCTGTTCTACAAATGTGTGGAACAACTGCTCATGTTGAACAGCTAACTACCACACCTGCTGGCTGTTCCTTTGAACCTCACCAAGGAGGCAACGTGCTTCAGCCCAGGAGCTCACGAACTGATAACACACCAATGAACTGAAAGCAATATGTTGTTATTTCCTTCAGTGATGTGTCATCCTACGTTGTGTCTGGTTTCCAATGCATCTACATTTTAAATTATATATATATGTATCAAACTTTAACGTTTGATGTGGATAAATGTGTCCTCCATCTAGACCATTTCCCCTCATTATATATCTAATTACTGAATGGATAAATTGGCTGCATTAACATAATATTTTTTTGATGTCAAAATATACCTACTCTGCCACCTGAAAACACATCTATTTTATTTTAAAGTAAAAGTTGTTTTTATCCAAATCCAGAATCTAACAAAATATCAGTGTACAGTTGTATGTTTACTGGCTGCTAGAAGGAGCATGGCTGGATCAACCCACTAGGGGTCCCCGTGAGTCACTGTACAACATGGGTAACAGATCATGGGCAGGTTTTCAGAACAGCTACAGGATGCTGACAGGCAGGAAGGGCTAAGAAGCAAAGCAGATTTTCTGACTGAGGTACTGAGCGGAGAGCAGGTGTATGTGCCTGTTAGGTAAATGAGGGACCAAGAGATATGTGAGGTTCAGGGGTGCAGGGAGGAGCGGGAGGATGCAGCGACAGGGCAGGAGTCACTGTGACAAAAATCATTATGACCTTAAATCTGCACTTAGCTATATATTTTATATTAACAGCTGTTTTCAGTGTGAAAGCTCTAAAAAGCCACAGTTCACTACCTGCACAACACCAAACAGCAGACAGACATTAGAGACTAGCTGGTGAACATGGTGGACTAGAGCCACATGTTTTTCTAAGGAGCTGGTGGAGACCAAAACAGAGAATAAGAGAGAGTGAACATTGGAAACTCCACTCTAAATAAATGATAATGTTGCTCCGTAACTGCTGGATGTGTAAAATAAGTCAATGTTTGTGGAATGCTTAATGTTGTGTTCACAACTTGTTGCCCTCAAGTGGCCAAAAAAATATATTATTGCAGGTTTAAGTCATTGATTTTTACAGCCTGCAGGCAGATGATTTTAGTGACGTGCTCTAATAAACTTGTACACTAACAAACGAACTTCTGTACACTAACTGCTCAGCAGCAAACAGCTGACAAACACAGTTAGAGACTAGCTGGGAAAGTGGACTCACTTTCATCAGTGGGTTGGACGCCTAATGAATGCTAATGTTGCTTAGTGTCTGCTAGATGTGAAGATGGGCAAACATGTTAGCCATATTAACTTTACAAGGTGATATGTTTTCATCTTGTTCCACTACCCACAGGTGACTGTCAGTATTTATAACCAATTTGTTCTTAGTTAAATTACCACAAACTCCCTGACACAGTGAATGTAGGGTGGCAGGGCCAGTGCCATGTTTTACCTGGTTGGTAATCCAGCCATGGGAAGAAGGGAGGTTTGTATAGTTCTGTGTGCAGCTGAATGGACTATAAACTAAATGTCAATCACCTGTAAATAGGGGATTTTACCCATTCTTGTTATTGTCTAGTATCTCTGTTCTCTACGAGTTCAAATAGGCGAAAAATTCAGTATATTCTCTTTTAAATAGTTTGCAATAATTTGTTGTAATGTTGATCTATTCATATCTGTGATCACTGACTGACATAAAAAGCAATGACTGAGTGCGAACGCATCACTGTGGAGCCAGTTAATGAGCAGCTGAGGCAGCAGCAACGTCCTCTGATGGCACTCTGCCCTGGCACCTCATTTCCATCACAGTGGACGATGGCAGCTCACACGTGTGCACAGAGACCCGGCTTACATAATTTAAGAGCGCAGCCTTCAGGAGCTCTACTGCTGAGATGTTATCATCCTCTCAACTGACAGGACAGATGAGCAGTTCAGATGAGATACTGCAATTATTTGCATAAATTAGAGCTCAGACACAGCTACTATTCATTTCTCTTTATTTTATATACATATAGAAAATGTTTGGCACATTTCTTTTTAAAAGAACATAATATATATTTTGTCAGGACATTTTTATGGCTCTATGACTTTACTATCATACATTGATAAATTCAAATCCAAAAAGGCAATCATGGCACTTCTTCACATTCATCAGGAAACTCTTTGCTCCACGACTAACCAAGACAAAGCAGGATCCAGGCAGGATAAAGTCTGATGTCGTCCGCTGCCGTCTTTACTGTGGATGTCGTCACCGTTCGTGTTTGGGCAGAACGTCTCCTCTGTCCACCACTGACATACCAGACCTGCTCAGCTCCTTAGGGGACACATCTGCGTAAAACTCAGCCACCACAGGGCAGTGATCCGACGCCACACCGCCCCACGACCAGTTGTCTGGGATCCAGGGGTTGGTCAGGCCCTCCCGCACTACCATGCAGTGGCCTGCAGCAGAAAAGACACAAGAAGGTGGGAAGTCAGCGGACACGTGGGACGGCATGCAACTTACACACAGTACCAAAGGATTCACACAATGAGGTCAACTTTGATCTGACAAAAGCTGCTATGGCTTACATCCAACTGTCATGAACTCAGGCAGTAGCAGCAAATAGTCCTGCTACATGTGGAGGAAAACAGTTACCACGATTACCAGAACAATAGGTAGAGTCAGACTAAAGTCACAAAAACAAGGACCTGAAGATTGACTTAGTTTTGTCTGCAGTGAGACTTGACATACTTTAAAACATTTGACCTGGTCAAATCTGAGGACAAAAAAAAAATGAATGACAGCAACTAGCAGGCCTTAAACATTTAACTATCAGGTCTTCTATCTGCCAGGGCAGCTGTGGCTTAGGAGATGGAGCGGGTTGGCTGTCAATTGGAAGGTCGGCGGGTCAATCCCAGCTCCCCCAGGCTGCATGTCGAAGTGTTCTTGGCCTTGGCTGAATTGCCCCTGGTGGCAGTTCTGCCAGTGTATGAATGTGTGTGAATGTAGATGTAGTGGTCGAAAAGACTAGAAAGGCGCTATACAAATACGGAGCAGTTACATTTACATCTATGCACTGAAGGTGCTCGCTCTCAGCCATGTGAAAACCTCATATCTTTGAAATGATTCAAATGCCACTGTAATGTTCACAGTCCGGAAAGACTCATATCTTGAATTGCAGTTATGCTTTTTATAGACTTGTGACGAAACGTTCCCTCGTGTTATTGAGTTGGACTCGAGACTTAACTCGAACTAGTCTCGAATGACTTGACTTATTGGTAAAATAAAAGTGTCCCCACAGCTCTGATGGAGCTCAGGAAAAGTTTTATTTTTATGGGTATTTCAATGTGTGATTGATGTGAAATTACAGGGGTAAGTAAATGGGGCAAAACTCAACATAAATGAAAGGCATTTTGTGGTTTTGAGGTCCGCGTGTGCACCTCGGTACCGCTATGCAAAGTTTGTCCTCTGTGCTCTTTGTAATGTCGGTGCTAAAATGTGGATAAAAGCCTGATGTTCAGACTTTGGCTTGTGTGCAGAGAAAGCTTACTGAACCTATATAACTATATTATTTTCATTAAGGAGTAGCTTTGTGGCTTCCTCTTCTTTGGCATCAGATTAGTTTGGGCAGCATGAGAGCAGGCGTCTCATGCTAAAAGTGTGAGAGTTGATGGCTTAGATCCCAAATAAGGTCATTTATCCACTCCTACTCCATGCAGTCTTCATATCTTCACCCAGTATGTTCAAATAATTTGGTTGACTTTTTCTTCAGATACAGACTTAATAATAATAATAATAATAATAATAATAATAATAATAAGTCAGGACCTCGGTTTAACGTCTCTTCCAAAAGACGGCATCTCCTACAGCACAGTGTCCACATCACTGCACTGGGATCTCATTATTAGGACCAGAAGGAAAACTGCCCCCTACTGGCTACTAGACCAACACCTTTTCCAGCAGCACCTTAGTTTGCCCAAGAGGACTCCCATCCAGGTACTAACCAAGCCCACACCTGCTTAGCTTCAGTCACTCAGCAGTAGCAGGGTTTACACTGGTATGGCTGCTGGCTAAACCACCTTGGATTTGCCTTGAATTACTCAGGACTTGGAGTTATCTTTAATAATGTGACACACGACTTAGACTAGTCTCGACTGACTTTGACTCAAAACTTGACCTGGCCTGGTCCCAAATGACTGTCTATCATTTGAGACTCAGCTTAGATGTGTCTCAGCTAACTTCGGCTTAAGACTCTAATTCGACTTGTCTCGAATGACTCAAGACTTGTCTTGAACCTTCCTCAAATGACTTGAGACTCACTTAGTCTCGATTTACTGACTTGAGACTTGACTTGTAATGAATTCAATTCTGCCACTGTCTAAAAACACTCATAAAGAGCACCTACCAGAATAGATCTTCTTGAGGGAGCGGCTCACCCAGATGTTGTCCAGGCAGCGGGTGCCCTGTGGTGAGCGGGTACTGATGTTTGTGAACTGGGTGGATGGTACCAGGGCACAGAGCTTCTCCTTTCTCAGTATGTCCAGCTCCGAGCTCTGAGGAGGGGAGCCAAAATCTCCCAGCACCACCAACTCCTTCTCAGCTGCAGAGACAGATATGAGGAAAATGCATGAGAACAGGCTGAAATTCTCATAATTTACCTTCATGCAGAGGACACGCATATGATGTCTGATCACTTAAGTTTGGATCCATCACTCCCTTTAGGGGCTTTTTGTGTGAATCCACCCACAGTGTTGGACACGTGGATGGACGGTGCGGAACCTGACAGACCTTTGAGTGTTTCCTGGATGCTGGGGGAGAGGCGCGGACACTTGGCTTCATCTGTGTTGTGGTTCTTGCCGTTGGACTCTTCCGATGCAGCTGTGGCCTGCATGTGAATGTTCACCACTGTCAGCTCATATGAACCAACCTAAGGGAGACAGTCAGCCATTAAATTCCGGTCGGAATCCAGTTGGCAACAAAAATGGCAGCAGACGAAAAACATCAGATCTGTAAGGAGACCGTAACCTTCTTCAAATGAAACAAATCTAATTCTCCCGACTGCGCTGATGGAGCGCAGGACTCAACTTGATGGCTTTTGCGCTACGCTACATATGTGAAGCCTGAAGCCTATAAACTTGGAAGCTGTGTGTGATAGTGTACTTTCAGAAGTGTAGAAAAGTACAGAAGGTCAACTAGATCCATTAAATCCTGTCGGCATGTTGGGGATAATTAATAGTTAGGAATAATTAATGCAGTTATCACTGTTGCACCATGCATGTAAAAGCCCAAAGTACCCCTCTCACTTTGGAGATGCACATGTCGCTCCTGCTGCTGCGTGATGGCTTCAGATATTTGATTAACTAAGAAGAGGACAGCTGTAAGCAACAACCAACTTGAGCTCCTAATACAGTTTTTCACAAATTATTTTGTTGAGGAAAAGGGATCAAGTGTTTGTCACATTCTGAGCATAAAGAAAAGTTTAACCACACAATTAACCATCTGGTTTCTTCAATTCTCACTCAGGAGCAAAAATCAGCCTTTAAAATCAAAAGAATTAATGATTTGATTTATGGTGATAATTATCGATATCGAATGGTATTAAATGTTTTTATCGTGATAACATTTTTAACCATATCAACCAGCCCTAGCAACACATTTTCAAATAAAAAAAAAGTATAGTAATCACAACTTAGTACAGTAAATATATAGTATACTATAAGTACTGCAAGTAATACAGTATTGAATATCTGTATATTCAGCCTAAAAATACAGTACTATAAGCCCAAAGAACACAGAAAACTCTAAATGAAAAGCACATTACACTCAAAAATGTTGTGCAACTGCAAAATGAAAGTCAATGAGAGATTCACATGCAACCTTGTCCCTTGCCAAGCAAAGGAGGAAAACCTTCGGGTGTGCTGGATGCAGCCTTACTGTAACTCCACACTCCACACCTATCTCTCCACAGGCCAATTCCATTGCCAGGAAGAGATTTTCCCTAGTAAATGAGTTTCGTTCATAGACCTTCCACCACCAGGCAGAGAATAATTCCTTTGTTGGATTGAGGTAAGATACAGATATTGAAGATTCAGAAAAATAGAAATGCATGGCAAAAAAGTATATTGTCACCATTTTAGAGAAAAATCATGTTTTTAGGGGAGCTCATAGCTTATTAAGCTCACCGTGGACTTCCTTCCCATCAATTAAGGTTCAGTGTGTATGTTGTAGTGGCATCTAGTGGTTGCGAATCGCAACCAGTGGCTCACAGTGCATTCACGTGCTCCTCAGATGGTCCCATTTCATGAGTTGTGAAGTCATTCTTCTGACTTCAGTGGGTTCATGTGCTCTTAAGTCTGAATGTGGACTCAACATGGATGCTACTATAAAGATGTATTGGATTATCAGAGCATTTAAACAACACGCAGACATCTAGCGCACTCTACATGGACAGAAAACTAACCGTTATATCCATATTACAAATAACATGCTTGCAAAATATGTATTTGCAATATGTGATTTTGCACAAATCAAAGTTCTGTTTGCTTCTTTATGTCCCATGTAGCCTTTATTTTTGTTTTTGTAGTAAAGATTTAAGCCGACACGCTGTCGGCTCATGCTAAATAACAAATGTGGTCCTCCATTTGTCCACATTTCTCTACTTTTCTTACTTCTAATTAACCAGTCGACTAATACTATTACAGTTACATTTACTCATTTGGGAGACGCTTTTACCTTCCTCTAGTACTACTACTACAAGGTTACTTGTTCTTCTTCATCGTTCGTACGTGTTCAACATAGTGACGAAACACGCTCTGACTCATTATAAGGTAATAAAAACCGGTTCATCGTGTAAGGTCTTTAAACACCACTGAAAAAATATCATTTCTGTTAATTGATCCTCCTAAATATTACACACTGAACCTTTAATGTAACATTTAAAAAAGCTACAGTCTGTTTTGGAAATGAATAATTACTTACAGAAAAGTGAGCCAGGTAGAGACCAGGGTATGTATGATTCCCGTTGCCATTGACAACAGGAGGCTCCAGGACTGCAGCATCCTTCAGGTCAATACCAGACGAACTGTCCCAGAGAAAGCCGGAGTAGCTCACTCCCTGAGAAAAGAGGATCATGGGAAATGGACTCAGATATTGCACTGCCCTTCTTAAAGAGCCTCAACACCATTACAACTGAATCGTTTACTTCTGAATACGTAGCTCACTGTATCAATAAGAACTATCTCTAGGCTAACTGAACTACTTTAACAATTCAGCTGGGATCTTCTAATTCAGAGTGAAGGTGACACTGTCTATAGAACTGCAAGCAATGTGTATGAGGGTATATGACCTACTGGACTGAAGGTTGACTTGTGACTATCAGTCTATTACAGAGATGAGCAAGAAGCACATTCATTGCAGTGCAAATGCTGCATGGATTTCTTGACTGTGGTTAAACAGGATAATTTCCTACAGTACAATATGAGCCTTGAGGTAATTCTCGGCGGGTAACAGCAGTATACTGTGTCATAAGACCTAATTTCAAACATGGACATGTATCACAGATGAAAGATTGGTGGGGGGGGAGGCATAGGCTATGCTGGTGCACTTTGAAGCAGGCAGGATTTTAGAAATACTGAGATTATGGGAAAAAGATACAAAAAGTCAAGTCTGTAAAACATTGTAATTATTTGCATTTTCACAGTTACATAGTCTGACCATTTCTTTAAACTCTGTGAAACCGAAAGCCTTTGAGGAGAGTCTGTGATCGCCCTTATCCCCATACTTAAAACAACATGGAGCCTCCTCCCTCTCGAGGACTGCCAGCTTGTCTCTCCACCTTCAAGTGTGGCTGTTCAGAACAACTATAAACACTTTTGATTCCCGACGCGGTCGGACAACACGACGTACAAACCACTTACTTGCCCTTACTCTGCAACATGAAGACCGATCAGTAACATTTTGTTTCACAGTCCTCCCACATTGAATCCCACATTCCTGATGATGAGATGTTTCATCTTGTGCACACATGTTTTACAAGATACCATCTTTTGCGACTTCATTGATTCTGTAGAATGATTTATTTTTTTTCCTATTGGCCTCCCTAACAGACCCCCCCCCCCCCCTCGAAGCTTACTGACGTTATACCCTGCTATCATACAGTCAGAATGCACTGGCAGTTGGGGGTGGCGGGGCATTTTAAAACCCCTTGTTGTTATTTCAACCATCCATCTTATGTGATTGAGGCCACTGACGCTCAGCTGACCCAGCTCAAGTTTATATCAAGGGTTCATCTACTGGCTGGTTTCCGCTGTGAACAAGCAGGCCTCCTCCCAGCTATCTGCTCTGTGCTCAGCGTCTTCCTGATGTCAGAGCAGATATTGCAGAGAAGAGAGACAACCCCTTGGAGCTGAATAAACCCACTAGGCGCCGATACCTTTGAGAACTATACACTGAACTGCCTAATTTTCTTGATATAAGAAATAAACCCGCTGTGAGGACTGATCTCTGTCATTTGGGGACTAATTGGCAAAAGTTTGGGTTTAACAGATTTGAGTACTCAAGGACTGATTACACCAATATTTCTGATCGGACGTTGCATCAGCTGCCAAAGGTAAATACAGCAATGCAGCAGCTTCTGTCCCAAGCCAGTCTGTGAAAGTTTGCTATTCAAAGAAAAGGGATTTCAGTGCTGTTAAAGACGGTTGCCGTACCTTGCAGGAGTGTCCACTGGGTTTTTCAGACACAATACTTTTCCACAGCCCTCGTGGCCATTTCCACTTCCGTACCGTGGCCAGCGTTCCTTGGTTTAACTCTACACAGAACTGAAACACAAAACAGAGAAAGGAAATGTCGTCAGCACTGTGCATAGCTACCAGATTTGTTGTTAGTTGCACTTCATCATTTGGCAATGATGTAAATGTTGATTGTAATTTTCAACAGTAGTAGAAGTTACACGGAGGCAAATGCAGAAGCCAGCTGGGAGATAGTTACAATATACATCATCTGGGAGTATTCAAGGCTTTAGCTAGATCTGTAGTAAACCAGAGATAATTCAAACTGAGCTAAACTCAAAATGCATTGAATCTGATACAAAGTACTGTATATACCACCACTCACAATGCTACATGTACAGCAAAAAGCATCAGCCAGCTAACAGACTTAAGATGCACAAGCTTCTAGATATTTACATACATTATTGCTGGATGTCATTAACTGTTTGGCCTGTTTGAAATTTATCCGGTTTTAATTTTTATTTCTTCTACTGAATAACTTTGTTCAGCACTTTGGTCAACTCTGGTTGTTTTTAAAGTTGCTTTATCAATAAAACTTGACATTACATTTCAGTAGTTATAATGTATATTTAAATGTAGGGCCAACTGATTTTATATAATTTTATCTAGATCAGATTTTCTAGATAGCAGTGCCATTAAAAGACATAAGTCCTATTTTATGTTGCAGGTGTCCTATGCAGGTTGGTAACATGGAATTTCTTGGTATCAACAATGAAAATATCTTCAAAATTAGGGTTATTTTGGCGTGTTGTACTTCATTTTAACACTTGAGGGCAGATTAAGTGGTCATCAGCAAAAACATGTCGTGCTTACCAGTCGCTGAGAAACAATACAGTGTTCAGTGAACTCAAATAGCCTCATCTCATCTCTCAGAGGAAATACAGAGAGAAAGAGGAAGCCTCTTATGTCAACATTGCTGTTCTGGAGAACAGACAAAGGTAAATTGCTATGGAAATAACAGAAGTTGGAGAAAGGAAAGAAATAGAGGTAGCTGCACAGAAGAACATGCTCATAAAGGCTCAGGTTGCTGCTCTGGCCGACTTGCCACTGGCTCTAAATTTAACCTGAGGCTCCCCGTGCAACACCAGGAGAATCAGAGGAACTCCACATAGTGCACGCACACTGAAATGACACCGATTAATATTTAAAGTGACATTCTGCAACACTTTAACATTAAATATAATAATAAATGTCTTCTACAGTAAAGCATAAGCCTTACAAACATTTACATTTGCTAAAGCTGCAGGCTGCTAGCCTTGCTTATTGTAAAATTACAAAGTGTACAGCTTTATCCTCTAACTCTTCATAAATGTTAAGTGTAATGTAGCTTTATCCTTTAACTGTTCATCAGTAAGTGCAACAAAACGTTTTCTCTTGATACAGAATGTTACGCATGGCCACATAAACCTGTAAGGGCGCCCCAGGACAAAAATACCCCATTGCCTCAAACTTCCCATCAAGCATAGTGTACAGAGCATAGTAGTTACTAAACAAAGTAGTTTTTTTTATTTTCCCCAGACACTCAGACACAAAGCTAAAGAGCCTGGCTGCTGTCAAAGAGAGAAAGAGAAAAATAGTGCTTCCAAATGAATGAACTGTGGTTTTGAATAAATAAAGTCAAAGGGCTTAATTCATGGTCTTGAATTATGTAATGTGTGTATGTAAATTACTAATTTGTCACTACCTGAATGTAGTATTAAACCATACTGTTGACATTTTAACATATGTTTTACGGATGTCAAAGGAAATACTCATTTTAATAGCACCAATTCAGAAGTTCAAAAACTGACGTTATCCATTGCAATTTATATATGACGCAGGACTAGACCGTACTCTCAGTAATATTATTTTGACCCAGCAATTCCCACCATGAGCAAGTACTTGATGTCAGTGGCAAGGAAAAACTCTCGAGCAGAACCATGACTGGGCGGCCAACTGACTGAATCTGACTCAATCTGAATAATACCTGCGTGTTGCTACTCTAAATTAAACAAAAGGCTATATTAAATGCAAGCAGCTCATTTATAGTACATTGTACTTGACCCGACAACTTTGTATATACAACTGTTTATATTACACTGTATAAAAGTTAAAAGTCAATGTTGGGCAGACGTAGGAACTGAAGTTTCTTTGTCTTGCGGCTACTCAGTTAAGAAGGAGCACCCGGTGTTAGAGGCAGGCTGGCAGCTGTGACTTTAGTTCTAAGGTGCCTACAAATGTTTCCCGGACACCTTTATTTTAATATAGTTGTCACGCTACAATCGGCATTTGACAACTGGACAACTTGGGCATCAAGATAAAAGACAGAGATGGATTTGCCAAGTGTGTCAAATATATGACAAGAGAGTTGAAGATATCAAAGCTCAGGCGCTTGTAACAACTGTGAAACTGCATCGTGTTTGGCCACACTGTTTGACAGAAGTCTGGAAACTACTAACTGTTAATACATTTTGTCCTCACAGGGACTGAAACACAAACCCACAACGGTTTAAAAGGTGGGGTATGCAATTCTAATCCAATATACATATTTTTTTCAAATTCAGTGAATAACTCCTCGCGGTCCACCAGCTGGCCGTTCTCTGTGTGCTCTGAAAAAAAAATCTGATGTTTGTACTCCTGGCTCTTACTAGCATACCTTCTAGTTCACCAAGGCATGCGGTTGTTGTGATGTTAGGGACAGTCTCGTCCTCTCCGCATTTAAGCTTCATGTTAGCTTCACAGCAGCAACAGTAGCCACAGTATGTTTACCCACAACCTAGCTAACGTTAGTTACATTACTTGCTGTGTCGTATCATGGTGTTTGTCATGATACTGGATTTCTCCAGAATTGCTAACCTTACCGTTAACAAGAACACCACAAAGCTAGATAACACTAACTAACAGTCTATCAGGTCATCTGCAGTCAGATATACAATCACAGTGAACTGCATTCTGTTATCACTGGCCCACCGCTGCATAAATAATAATACTACTAAAAAAGCAATTTCAGGTTGCCAGGAGGTTAGAACCCCCCCCAACATGATTTACTTTCAGATGTAGTCTCCAGGGGCCATTCAGCTTGTAAAGTGTACAAAGAGGAATTGCTCACAAGTATAACTTTGCCAAAGAACAAAAACACCCTCATAATTCAGCCTGTGAGCACCAAAGTGCGGGCACAGCATGCAGTCAGGGCCCTGGCAAGGAGCCCAGTCAAGGAGGAATCACCTGGCAGAGCTGAAGGGTCCTACTGTGACACTTGGACTAGACCAGGTATAGGAACAAAGCACTAAAGCACAGGCTCACTTCTCACTGCCAAGGATTTAATAATCTGATTTCTAACTTGGGTGTAAATCAACAGTACAGACAGAGGGTGTCAAACCTCCTCACCATTCCATTCTAATGTAGTGCACAAAGTTCAAAACTTTCTTAAGCCTGTCAACCTGTCAGTGTCATCAGGGTCATCTTACTTTGGGCTTTAATGCAACACAGTTTCAACAGACAGCCTGTACTACAAACTGTAGGTCAGGAAATCTCAGCCACTGCTGCATCGAGTTTGACCATTCTCTTCTTTTGCAAGCACAATACTACATCACTGGAGTGCCCCTTTAAGTTACTGTTCACTGAATCTGTGTCTTTTAAATGCAGCAAGTACCAAATCTCAGGACAAGTTAGTTAATTGGTTTGTGCTGTTAGCTGGCGTGAGGGTTTAATGGGACAAACTACAATGCAAATATGTTAGAAAGGGGATAAACGAGTACTGGGTACATTTCAACTACTGACATGCATTCTTATTTGTTACATATTTGAGAGATTGTTTCTAATTGAACTAGAATGTTCAATTTAAAAGATGGGGTTATTTTAATTTAGCTTTATGAATGAGATTTTTTCATTTTATTTATTTGAATAACAGCGTTTCCACGCCATACGAGCTTGTTGATGGAATGTGGATAGGTTTAACTTTGCAATACTATAATAACAAGTCAATGAAAAATAAAAGGATTCTACTTCTTTAAATAGATTGTGTGGAATGAAATACCATAATGAGTTAGGTGCTTTTAAACATTCTTTTATCCATTTTACCCTAAAAAGGTATTATTCAGGTCCATGGAGTCCAGCAATTCAAACCCTCCTTCAGCTTTGCTGCAGAAAGCATGCTGCCTCCTGTTACTGGAAATGAGGTTGATGAGAGCGGTGACACTGAAGCTGACGGAAGCTAAAGCGCTCTGTTTTGCACGTCTATACTGTTATAAGTGTGGTTCTCGTCAGATCTCTTTTGGAAAAAGACATCTGAATCTCATGAGGCTGGTTTAATAAAGGCTGAAACAAATCCAGTTGTGTGATTGAAGCTTGTTTCACTTCCCCTGGTGAAAACAACTTACAGTCACTCAGACTGAAAGACAAGGAAAAAAGTGTCTCTTTAAAGCAGGGTGAACAAATTAAGAAATTTAGAAGCAAAGAACAGTGAACTCACTGAACCTTCAGAGGAGTGCCAGAGTACTGTGTCTGGGGTTGCCAGTATCCACACAACACAAAACAACAAGGAGAAGTGAGAGTGAGTGAGTGAGTGAGTGTGTGAATTATTAATAAGGTGGGAAGTTATGTTACTTCTTATTGTTGTTATTGCACGTTCATTATTGTATTTACACAAAGGCTGTTTGATAGTAACCAGTAATGCCTTTTATAGTATAATTAATCATGAGTTTGAAATCTAACCACAGACAGAGGGTTCCCTTAGCGACAAACATCAGACAGAGAACAACAGTCTAAAACCGGCACGCATTCTCTGTGTGACTAATCACAACACATGTCCAGGAAACATGTCCACTAAAATGACTAAAAGTGAAATGCTCTCATGGGCGTTTGGAAACAGTTACACAAAATGGACATTTACAAAAGGAATGCAGGGTACATTCACCGAAGGTTAGTTATGCCACATTTTCCAGTAAATCATCATGACGAACATTTTCACAGATTACATGTTGTCAAAGTGATGTAAGTTAGGATAGGGTCTTTGATTCTGTTCAGCCACGGTAGTTGCAGTCTGCTTACCCCAGCTCAGCTCCACTAGCTCTTCTCCAAATTTGGATTTTGTGGCTTCATTAAAAAAAAGAGAGACTGCAGCACACTGATTCACTTGTAGCCTTTAATTCTGCCAACAAACTAACATTCCGACACCACTGTGTTTTCATCCGTGTCAAATTGGACAATGACATGAGGCAAAAAACATATACAGAGGTGCTCAAATTTGTTAGTACCCCTGCATAAAAAAAAACGCAGAATGCACAATGTCCTGTGAAATGACAAAAGTTATTAACATCCACCATTGTTCATTCCACATTTAATAAAAACAATTTTGACATAATTTTGTAAATAAAACGAATGGAAATGATGAGACCCTCAACCTAATATTTTGTTGCACAAGCTTTAGAGGCAGTGGCTGTAATCAAATGTTTTCTGTAGCTGTCTGTGAGACTTCTGCACCTGTTAACGGGTATTTTGGCCCATTCTTCCTGAGCAAACTGCTCCAGCTGTCGCAGGTTTGATGGGTGCCTTCTCCAGACTGCAAGTTTAAGCTCTTTCCATAGACGTTCCATGGGATACAGATCAGGACTCATAGAAGACTCCTAGGAACAGTCCAATGTTTTGTTCGTGTCCATTCTTGGGTGTTTTAAGCTGTGTGAAAGTGGTGAGATTTCATTGTGCCCTTCATAGATTCAAGGCACCCTGTGCCAGGCGCAGCAAAAACATAACCTAGCCTCCTCCATGTTTCACTGTAGGTAAGGAAATTCTCCCAGAAGGGTTGTTGCTAGTAAATACGCATTTTAGCAAATTCCAGTTTGAGTTTATTATGTCTTTCTTTCAAAAGTGGGTCTTCTTCCATGGAGACCACTTTCACTCAAAAAGCGAAGGATGGTGGATTAGAAACTGACATATCTTCACCTTGGAGTTCAGCTTGTATCTCTCTGGCAGTTATCCTTGGTTCTTGGTTGGTCATTTACACAATCCTTCTGTTTAATGTGGGGTCGATTTTTCTCTTGTGGCCGCGCCCAGGGAGGTTGGATAATATATGCAGTTGTTGTCACAGGAAAAGTTGGATATGGTCCTATATCCTCTACCTTTACCATGCTTGTCTTGTCTTTTCCTCTTCAGACAACTCTCTGCTTGGCTTTCTCAGGTCCATGTTCAGCGTGGTGCACGCAATAATGCCAAACGGCACAGTGACTACTTTCCCTCCACTTAAATAGGCTGAATGACTGATGACAGGATTGGAAACATTTGTTAAAGAAACTAATTAGTTTGGAATATCACTATGATCCAGTTATTTATTAGCTTTTCTAAGGGGTACCAACAAATGTGTCCAGGCCATTTTAGAATGAGCAATAATTCATTCTTTTTCACAGCTTCTTTGCTTTATTCTATGACGTACCAAAGGCATGCAAGTATAGATGCAATAGCTTTAAATTTCAAGAGGAATTAAACATTATTTCAATGAGTTATAAGGGTACCAACAAATCTGAGCACATCTGTATAGTCAACCTAGAACAGCTATACAGTTGTAATTGGATAACTAGTTGAACAAGATTTCCAAACTATTAGATGATGAATCCCAGAGTTGACACAGTCAGTGTGCATGTGCCACACCCCATGCATTAACACCACATCAGAGACAAAAGCAAACAGACATATCTTGAGGTTACAAAGATAAAAATAAAAAAACATTTCCACAGGCTAACTATTGTTCTGCAGCATCATTAAAGTTCTGAACTGAATTTGTCAGGTTTCCTCTAATTGTTGAAAGGACTACTTGATGGATGCAGCACCTGTAATGTTTTTATTTCATTATCCAATGTCACTTGCACTCCTGTACAAAGTGAAAGTGCTAAAGACTAAGACAAGACAAGACAGAAGAGATGGAAAGTCAGGCAGAAAATCCATGTGGGAGGCTGGCTGGAGTGAAAACACTGCAATGTGGGTTACCACTTGTCCAGAGGTAACTCATCCTCCCACCATCTTCCTCTCCCTGTACAAAATACTCTGCTGCAGACCTGCTTCCCTTTCCACAGAACTCTGACTTCTCTACCAAGGAACCATCGGGTAGCCAAAACAGAAAGTGACATTTCACGTGTGCAATCAAGTGTGCAGGCTGAGCAGCCCACATCATACTGCTCTTACGTTTTATGGATACACTGACATTGTTACATTAACATAGTCACCATACATCTCTGCCCAGAAGAGAGGAGGTGATCTGACTGTACAGCACATTCCATATATTAGTACCGTTTGTGAGTTTATCCAGTGTTTTCCCATACTGACAGAATGAGGTCACAAAATCTGATGTCTTAAGGCCCGGTCACACCAGCAGTTAATAACACATTTTAGCAGCAAAATCAATTAAAGTCATTTCAATAGAATCGCTGCAACCACAGTATTTACTCTGGGGACAAGGCAAATCTGTACAAATCTTTTGACAGCGTTGGCATTTAAGGGAACAGAGAGCCCAAAACAGAGAAAGCTCTTGTAGCATAATAGCTGTTGCATTATCCACTTTTACTGAGCTCCTCTGTCGGAGTACAAACTGCTCCTCAAAGAGGTACGGTTTGCACTTGTGACACAGAAGCTGATGGCACAAATACGTCTTTCGAATACACTTTGTGAAATTATTGTCTCATTAACAACCAAGCTTACTAACTGACAGTATTATAACTACCTAGCTAGCTAGCTAGCTAGCTGGCTGGCTGGCTGGCTGGGATTGTTTGATGACCTTCCTGTTAACAAAATGGAGGAAGTAAATGGCACAATTCAGAGAAAATAGAAAGAAACTTGCACACGTAGCGACTGTAATCAGTTAGTGCTAGCATGTTCTCATTTTACATTCTCTTGATATTTAGTTGAAGACATTTCCTACCCTTTAAGGATCTATCTTATATTAGGTAAGAGTGAGATGTTCAGATTGATAGCTGTGCATTAAGTTCAGAGCTGGACAGCACAGACTAGCAACAGAGGTTAAACAACTAAATGTAAATGCTTCGTATTTGTATAGCGCCTTTCTAGTCTTTTCGACCACTCAAAGCGCTTTTACACTACATCTGCATTCACCATTCACACACATTCATACACGGAGCCTCAGTGCTCAAACAGAAAGTAACATTCACACACATTCATACAGCCTAGCCTACAAACACTTTTAAATCCAACAAATTATCCTGTATTATGTATTTGCAGCTGGGTGCCCACCCTGAGTCTACGCTCTGCTCCAGGTTTCTGCCTGTTAAAAGGGAGTTTTTCCTTGCTACTGTCGCCAAGTGCTTGCTCATGGCGGGAATTGTTGGGTCTCTCTCTAATATTACAAAGAGTTTGTTCTGACCTGCTCTAAATGAAAAGAGCCCTGTTATCACTTATGTATTGAATTGTCACTATATAAATAAAACTGAATTGAACTAAATTAAACATGTAGATACTGTTAAAAAACACAATTTTCAACATTGTTGGGGTATTATGTGCAAGATAAACAGTGTCTTGTTGTCACAGTGAGGTTGCCAGGTTTGGTACCAACTAGCCAAAACCTGTGCATGTCTATGTTTATCAAAACATAGAGGTGCTGCACTTAAGTGGTTGTTTTTCAAGAAACTGTTAACTTCCTCTCAAACCACAATATGTCATTTTTACTTTGCTGGTTGTGTACAGATTAAACAAATTACAAGCGACATGTTAATTAGTGAATGTTTGAGGTGTTGGTAGATGTACTTTTGAAGTTTGGACAGATGATGTTCAGCTGTTTCTCCCAGCATTTATGCTTAACTAGGTTAACTGCATCCTCCAGCTCCAGACTTACAGTAAAACACAGACAGATGATTGATATCAAAACCTCTTACAACGCTGTCAGAAAGAGAGAGAATAGGCATCTTTCCCAAAAAGCTGAGCTCTCATTTCCTTGATCTCACTGAACTCTGCTGTAAAGCTGTTTCCAACAGAGTGATTGCGTGCTCTTCTGTGTACCTCTCTACAATAATAGTGGCGAGTGAAATGTTATGCTGACCTATATCAACCAGAACTATCATAATAAATCCTGGTTCTTATAAAACAGATTTTTTTTCCCCTTTAAAGTTTAACATTAAATCTGGGATTAAGCATTTAAAAAGATTTAATCATGGAATTTTGAATGTGTAGAATGTAATTCCAAGACAGAGCTTGCACTAAATACGCAGTAAATATGTGCAAAAGTCTTTACTTTGTTTACTGTATTTATACATTTCCTATTTTCTTCCTATTAGGTCTGCGCAAGTAAGGGAGTGAGCAGTAGGGCTGCACAATTAATAGAAATATTATCAGAATCGCAATATGGCCAAGTGTTCGGTAACAAATGTCACATCATCATGGTTTTATAATGAAAATGAAAATTGTGATGCAAAAATGATCATTTACATTAATCATGAATCATATCACAAATCGTAATATCTGTCAAAATAATCTAAAGCCCTAGTGAGCAGTAGACTGCTATAGTCCTCTAATTCTGAATAACTTTGAAAGCTACAGCTTCCGTAATGATCGATGCTGCTATGTAATTTGTCTTTCAAGAAATGTGTCAGTCACAGCTCCCAGCTGCCAGCCAACATTATCCAGCATCTTTTCGCTAAATAATTTTTTCTTATTTAAAAAAAGAATGTGACTCAAAGATTAATCCAATGTATCCCGATTACCGACACTGCTGAACAGGACACCTTCCAGCCCATAGCAACCACTGTCATATTTATAGTAATGAAAGTGAGAACGCTAGCACAGTTCAAACCCAAATGTGGGCCTACAAATAGAAGACATTTACACTCGGGAGACAGAGACACACACACACACAGAGACAGAGTGGTATGAAAGCGGGAGAATTTGCGTAACAGCAACACATTTAATAAGTGGGAAACGCTGATTGAGAGCTTCGGAGTGCATTTCCCTGTGTGGTGAGTCATCTCATTTGCAATGCAGCAAATCAAGGCAGATTTCAACACAGTGTGACCCAGGCAGAGAGCTGTGGGGTGCCCAGCTCCCCTTTACCTTATCAAGAGCCTCCCGCTCCAGCAGGTCCTGCACTGCCAGTAACTTGATGCTGGAAACAGAAAAAGGAAGAGTTTTACATTTTACATATTCACATTTTGATTGTAAATATATATATATATATATATATATATATGTATGTGTACACACATACATACACACACACACACACACACACACACACACACACACACAAATTGTTTTATTGGTTGAATCCTGTCTGGCCTTAGTACAATTGTTTAAAGCCACTCTGTAATTTAGTTATGTAATTATAGCATCTGTCACAAGTTTTTGTTAGTAAAAATTATAAATCTTATCTTATATGATAAAAACATTTAAAACATGTATATTTTACATAAAAACGTAGCGTAAAAGCAAACCGAGTCTTGCTAATGTTAAAGTTGCTAATGTTAGTGAGTTGCTAACCATGAGCTACTGGTCACACCAGAGCAAGTGAGGCCGTACTATAGCTGAGTGTATTGAAATGAGCAGGGGTTTGTTTTGTTTCAGTCAATTCAACTTTTCATTTTGAAGAGGAAGGTTGAGTTATTTCCCTTTTCCTTAGGTGACATAGTCCCACAGTAAACCCCTTTTGCAAAGAAAATTTACATTTAAAAATTAGTTTAAATTTCCAGAAAGAGCCTCCTGGTTCTCTGAAGAAATGCTGCTGTGAACAGTTCTCAGAGGAACAGCATTCCACTGAAGAAACATTGTGTTGTAATCTGAGGCAACTGAGCCTTTAAGGAAACAATCATGACCGCTACGTTTAGTAACACCTTTAAATCAATCCTCACAGGTAACCCAAGAGCTTGCCATACCTTGCACATTTGGTCTCCTGACAGCAAACATGCTGGAAATTTGATGTGCGTTTAACATATAAAGTCATGGTTCATAATGCAAAACCAGGGCATTCTTCTATCATCATGCACTCAGAAATCCTATACTGTGTAGCTGAGAGAGAGTCAGCTAGTGTTGACACAAGATACAAGTGGCACAACCCAAACTGGATCCTCAACACAATAGGCAGCACATCTCCAAAAGGCAAATTCAATGTTTTAAAAAAATAACTGAACAAACTGTTACTGAGGGAGCTTGGACCGGTGTCCTAAACTCTATCTGCCAACACTTTATTGCACTGTGAAGGAGGGGCCTTTACAGCCAAATAAACTTTTATCTGTTTACTTTTTATTTACCAGCCCAAACAGTCAGCACAATAAACAGCAATATATTTCTGAGAGGCACCAGCGCATTTCCTCCTGCCTGCTTTGCAATTTGCGGCAGAGGTGAGGAAAGCATTCCTCAGTATTTCATTTGGATTAACGTCTTTTATGACTGGCTTCCCCATATGAAGAAAGTCTGAAGAGAACCAAATAAGTTCCCAAAATCCTGCTAGTTGACACCCGCAATCTTCCAGAGCTCAGTCTCAGCCGTTCATTATATCAGAGGCAGAGGAGAAAAACAACTGCTTCACTGAGTTACACAAGGCAACATTCTAATACGCACACTCACTCGGTCTGCAGTGCCATGTGCTAAACTGGTTCACTTTGGTACAACACAATGAAATCAAGTTGGTGGCAGTGCTTTGACCTTATTCACCTCTAACCTACTAATCTGAAATCAGCCACACAGAAAATGACATTGCATAACAGTCTTTGCCATTAGTGAAGTGCTGCTGCTGCTGCTGCATTACAGGAGCTCTGCTACCACTCCAGACTGACTCAGTCACTTAGCTGAGTGTTCCACTGAGGCTCGGTGACCATCACCGGCAGCATGTGTAATGTAAGAAGTCAGTACTAGCGAAGGAAAACATAGAGGAGTTACAATACAAATCCTCTCCATGGCTGTAGACGTCATGCAGCAAAGGTTGTGAAAAGCTGTGAATGGGGCCCCCTTTCTGCCCTCATGGACTGACCTCCATGTTGATTCTGCTATGCAGTTGTGTATCCTGATGCGTCATCACGGATTAACCCGCCATGATTTGTCACCGTAGAAGACAGCCAGTGTCTGCTGCCCTTTGGATTTCGGTACCTAGACCCGGTCTGGTTGTTTGGTTCGCATCAGAGTATTTCACGCCAACCTAAATGAACTGAGTACACAAATGAACGGGGTAAACACACCAGGTTTGTCTGAACGGCACCAAACAAGTTGAGGTTCGGTGTGAGCAGAGAGTCTTTGAAATCACATCTAGTCCCCCATTCACTGTGGCTGGAATCAGAATCTATTAAAACAGCTGCTGATGCATATTCAGCAGGCCCCAGCTAAGTACAGTAGGTGAAGGACGCAGAGGCTCATAATGTCTAGAACGTAGAGGCTCATTATACATCTCTTTAAGCGGATCAGGCTGCACCCTAAATATCCTGTGAATGCTTATGCTGATGTGTTTATGTGATATTTAGTGGATATAATGCCCTAGTCATGTGAAAAGGGAATATCCAGTTGAACAACAAAAAGCTGGGCTCTCATTTCCTTGATCTCAAGTAGTCATAAATTCCAGTTTGTTTGAATTTGTTATATGTGGTTCTTTGTAACTACTTTTGACTTCGTATTCAGCAGCAAATCACACATTAAAATCATACAACAAGACTAAAGCCTGGAGGGTGCCCTGCATTACAAGAGTGTTAGAACAAACATACTGACAAATTTGCAGGTTTTACAGCCTTTGAGGGTGGTGACGCAGGTAATACAGTCATCAGGATTCGTCCTTTGGGGAGCACGAATGAGCTCAGTAAACTCAGAATTCTGGTAAGAAGTTCATATCTTGTAGGCATTGTGGACATTCGGGCCAAAGGATGGCTCTAGAAGAAAGCTTAGTAGTTGCCCAAAGAGTTCATCCTTTGGGAACCAGAGTAGATTTAACGGCAACATGCAATTTAGATTTTTATATTAAAAAGCTACGGCTACCCACCAAAAATGAACTCCACTGCAGTATTTCAAATTTGTGCTGCAACTACGCAAACCCTGCAGTGAGAAAAATTCTGATCTAAATTGTTTTCTCTCCCGTGTTCATGACTTGTTGTATTTCAAGGAGACCTTTTAATAATTAAAAGGTATCCGGTGAACTTTGAGTCCTCTAGTTTTTCTGAGTGAGGCCCTGTTTTGATTTTATCGTGCACATGTGCCTGTGAGCACATGGGTGATGCCAAACATCTTTCATTCTGCTGGTTTTATGCTCTTCTATTGATTAACAGTAGGTGGGTGGTAACACAGAAAAAAATGTAATAATATGCCAACAAATGCAAGGAAGATTAAAGTCAGATCAGTTGGCCTTTAACAGTGGACTGGGTGATTAATCAAGTTTTATTTTCAACACATCCAGAAACAGCAGCAAAAAGCCAAAGCCATATCAAGCTCACATCAAATGGTAGAGCAACTCTTCACATAACAAAACCATTAAAAGCCACCAGTATCAACATTCTGTATTTCACTTCCCCTGCAAATCCATCTGTTTCTGCTGCTCGACCACCTAACGTAACAGCCTCACGTTACATACCAGCAAGAGTCTGTGAGAGCACAAACTTTGTTGCCTTCGTGATCAATCCACAGATTGTTTTTTCAGAACAAACAGGACTGCAGTCACAGAGGAGACGATACCCCTTTCCCCTCCAGTCGGCGTGATCACTCTGCACAACGGAAGAAACTCTCACAGAAACCTCCTTCACTCCCACTGGCTAAGATAATGATCCCAGCACGCCCGGAGATGGAGCCGACCGGAGGTTCAGCCATGCTATCAGGACATGAGGGACAATGCAGAGTCAGTGATGTAGCTGCTGCTTTGACTTTAAGGCCTTCATAGGGCAGCAGAATTTGCTGTGTCTATAGCATATAACCCTGACGCAAACAACACATTAGAAATTAAAATAAGCACAGAAGCGCAAAAACACAAGCACAGGTTGCAGACACACTCCGTGACATCGAGCCTAATCCTTCAGTGTCACTGTGATAACCGAGCCTGTCATCAGCGCAGGGAATTTCTGGGACCCATATCTACTGCTGCTGTGCAGACACAAACAGAACATGATGGAGCGAAACAGAGTGTCTGCTTCAGCATTTGTCAGATTACTGCAAATCTGAGGGCAGACACAAGGTTGCATAATCAGAAGCGACGAGCGGCAGCACTGGAGATGACCTTGAATAAAAATAACGCCTCTGAGGATTTTCTAGCCCTGAATGAGGAAAGGGCTCCAGGCTGCGGCCCCCCACAGCAGACAGATTTATGGATGTGATGATGGAGTGCTGCCAATGATGATAAATGCTATTAATTTTTTTTATATCCAAAACAGAACCAGATACAGCTACGAACACGGGGCCAAATTTGTTGCACTTGTACCGTAATGTACTGTATGTGTGGTTACATCTTGACTTGCACACATCTAGTCAATTTGTGCAAACATTAGATATTGTTTGTTTAGCAAATTTACATTCTAAAAATGTTATAAAAGCATGTCTTTGACAATGTATTTGACATTAATGCATGCAACTTGATTTATTTGCTGCAAATGTCAGATCTCAGATGTTTCTATATTTCTCAGATTCGCCCATTTATATATTTGAAAAAACAAAGTGACTGCAAGTAAAATCACATTTACCTTCATTTTAGCTTTTGTAACATTACAGATTAGAGTAAATGCTCCTGTTTGCGGGTTTGTTTGAAAGTCAACTTACAGCCTCACTTTTTAATGCTAGTACAATTGATTCTGTCAGTTTTTCATGTGCGTGTTTTTATTTTAAAGTCGCATTATGTCAATCATTACTGAATCAAATAACACTGTGAATATCACATATCACAAATATCATCTAACTTGGCAGCTCTACATCAATTTTTTTTGCCTGTTTTAGGTCATTGTTTTGGTTTTATGCATTGCCTTTATATGAAGATGGATGACATGACAGCTCCCCAAAAGTGAAGCTGAAAACATCTCTATGGCCCCCTGGTGCCAGCTGCAATATTTAGGTCATAAACCCCGCCCCTCGCCATTTTAGAGGATGAGACGTTGGGCAAACAAAAAATTCTAAGTACATGTCAAATACATTTTTCCAAAGACACTTTGGTCAAGTGTTAATTTTTGATACATTTGGTTTTTATTATTTATTTAAAAAAAAAAAAAAAGGGAGTTTCACTTCTTGATTGACAGCTTGACTGTGATTAACTCAAGATGGTTGTATGGGTGGCACCTCATTACCACTTCACCCCCGATCACTACTGCACAGACTCCAAATGAAATTACCAGCACAAGATGACAGCGCCGTTCTCCAGGATATTCTGGCTGGATTTTTGTTCAGTGGGAGGAAGTGGAGACAAGTCATCTATCTTTATATACAGTCTTTGGTTTAATGGCACATTTACTCTCTCAGCACTCTCATCAACTTGGTGTCCAGGAGCAAGCAGCTGTTTTCAGTGATAAACCCACTGTACACAACCCACTCAGCACCTAACAGACCAACAATGTTAGACACTAGCTGGTGACCACAGAGGAGAATGTTGCAGCTGAAGAGTCAGAATTGTTTTACACATATGAAAATGAACAAATAAAACAAATATGAAACCATAATGGTAAATAAAGCGCCACTCAAAGCATTTAAGGTGCCAACTGCAATACTCCAATTACCTCATTCGTACAAATCACACACCAATCGCTCAGCCATTTGGGGTTTAGTGTCTTGCACAAGGACACTTTGACATGCAGACTGGGAGAGCTGGGGATCAAACCACCGACCTTCTGATAAGCGGATGACCCCTCTACCACCTGAGCCACAGCTGCACATGTAATAATCTTGAGCTAGGAGACACAGACCATCTCACAGTAAAGTTCCGCCCCATAAATAATATCATTAAAACAATCATTACTGCATTTGCTTTTTTATTTAGCCACAGTTTGTCTAAAATATGAGCGTTTGGAACAAACTAAACCAGGCCAGTAGAGAGGCGGATAAAAGTGGTGTGGTTTAAAAGTTTAACTGTGAATGTTTTGATACTTTCTTTTCACCATGAAACTCATCCTTGGAATCCATTCCAAGCAAAAGGAGGAAGCTCCAAATATTTTTAGAGCCACTTTTTCTGCATACACAGGATGAATGAGGAATGTTCCTGGAAGTTTTACTATTCAGAATAAGTATGAAGTTCAGCAATCTTTGCATTTTACACCGACCCATAATTCTCCTCGCTCTCTCCAGTGCTTCTAAGGCAATCCATCTTTTGTTTTAATCTCGCTAATTAAAGTGGAGGTGCATTTAGCTTGCTAGTGACCACAGCGAGTCAGTCTGCTGCAGGACACAAACAAGCCAAAATCAGCTGCGTTTAGCAAAAGAAACAGGGTTGGGAGCGCTGTGTTGGCCCGACTGACTCCTGGCTGGCAGGGCCTGCTGGGCAATGCCCCTAACTCACTGTCCAACCACAATAAAATGCTGCGCCAATGGAAATTTCCACATGAGCACCCAACACCCCGAGTCAGCTCAGCACAGACCGCCTCTGCAGCACCCCGCTCCTCATGTCCTCAGCGTGAATCACGTCGTCTCAGTGAGATCGGAATACTACGCACCAACCTCACTGAAAATGTGAATGCCCAGTGTGTGTGTGTGTGTGTGTGTGTGTGTGTGTGTGTGTGTGTGTGTGTTTGGGATAGTTCTATCAGTCTGTGAAAGGATAAAAATAGTGTGTGATGCTTCTGCCAAACACTGTGCCTGCCTAGCTCATAATCCGGGCCAACAGAGCACAGATGTTGGGTACGTTATCTCAACAGCTGCCCTGGGCTTGTGTATATAGCCTGTCAGAAACATGCAGATTTGCAATCTCACACATAAGCATGTTCACAGCCTGTCACTTACAAAGTCTGGGAGTTGCATAAAATGTATTTTATGGTATCAAAGAATTGAAGGCGCTTTGCATAGAATTGTTTGCAATAGAGTCAAATGAACTGCTTTCCTTGGTGTAATTAGTGTAAACAATGAGATCGTGGTAAATGAATTACGGCACAACAAGCATTCTTAGAGCTAGATTTTCTGAAAGTTAAAGATATAGTACCACATTGTGGAAAATATACTTATTTGCTTTCTTTCCAAGAGTGAGAGGAGAACTCTTACGGCCGGGCTTTAAGTAGCAAGCTTCATATAAAGTTTCCCCCTGCTTCCAGTCTTTGCACTAAGCTAGGCTAACCACGTCCTGATTCCAGCTCCGTACTGAACAGCCAGACATGAGATTAGTGTCCATCTTCTCTTCTCACTCTTGGAAATAAAAGCATATAAGCATGTTTGCCAAAATGTTGAACTATTCCTTTAAGACTACAGTTTCCATAGGCTTTCTGAGCCTTAAGGAGTGAGACAGAGGCCTTTGCTTCAGCGGGCATTTGCCAATATATTTACCTCTGCACAATATGCAAAATGCAGAAGCCAATCGAGCAGGAACTAATGCACTTGTATGTTTCTCCACGGATGTTTTCCATACAGTACAGCTGCCGAATAACATAATAACTGTGCAAAAACCAAAAAATGTCACCATGACACAGGATTAATTTCAGGTGAAGTAATAAAACTGATAACAGTTCAGCACAAAGAAAAAAGTAACTAATACAATCTTTATTCATCATACATTATCAAAAGCATGATCAATTATTTTCATTTTGAAAAGTGCATTTGTGATAATATAAAACTTTGCTGTACAAATAAACTAGAAAAAGACAACAACATGTTGTCCAGATTGTGGTCTGCAGCCCCACCTAGGCTCCATCCTTTATGGCTTTATGATGTGTACACAAGCCAAATGCTTTTCATTTCTGAAAGACAGCAAAAGATAGCAGAAGATACTGCTGCACGATTCATGACATATAGCTCGGGTCCCTGAGTCCAACTCCATCACATTTAGTCACCCCTTTATGCAGCCAAATACAATATGAATGTGATTTTCAACTGATCATTTAAGAAAAGTTCTTTGGGGATTTATTGGAAATGCGTGTTTTTTCTCTCAAGCCTCGGAGTAGCCATGTCACTGTGCACTGCTAACAAAAAGCAATCTGTCCTTGGCTTCTAAGTTACATTTACCAGCTAAAATGTGTTACATTGTCTCTGCATGCCCCTTGCACGCTGACACACCTACACAGAGCCATGAGAGAAAAGAAACATTTCTGATAAATCCCCAAAGAACATTTTAAATTCACATTGATATTGTTAAAGTATTTGACTAAAGCTCAAAATGGTCGTGCCTTGGATTTATTCACTTAAGTAATATGCTTTATTTATAGTTTATAGTCACAGAGAACAACAGTCTGCACAGTTAGTTCAAGCCATTTTCTCCCATGGTTGTTAAAGTAAACAGGAAATATAAAACAGCCGAATGTTAGATGACGCATGGTGTAATGTTACCATGACAGCGGCAGTGCAGAAATTTTACATGGGGAGGAAAATCTATTTTAAGTGACTACTACTAACAGGAACACCTTCCTTATGTTGATCATCCTCGTATATCGTGCGTGTGTGAAGACAAATAGGAAGCAGAATTTGTGGCGCTGTCTTGTTGCCGCTGCCGTCTTGACAAAGCGCCTTGGAATGACTTTGCTTCAAATGTTTGTGCCACTTCAAGTGTGATAAGCTGTTTCCATTTCCTAGAGCTTACAGAGCACCATGTTGTTGGGTCTCGGTCTTAAACACTGCCAAACTTTAGATGGTCGTAGGCGGGTTTTATATCAGCTGCAATTTGTTTTCTGGGGAGTCCCGGTGTGACACCAAAATGTGTGACCTATCGGATTCTGTGACCCCAGTGGGAAGTTAAGCGCCAGAGGCTTTGTTGACGATGTGAAGCGGCTGCAGTTTGGTCGGGTTTAGGTACTAAAAGTACTTGGTTATGGTTAGGAAAACATCGTTGTTTGGGTTTTGGTCACAGAATCTGATATGTCACAGATTTTGGTGTTACACCGGCTAGCAAGGTGTTATGCAAATGACGTATTGCCGTAATCGATGGCGTCGCTGAATCGCCCCATTTTTTGAAATACAACGGAAACACAAAGTAGTACTGACAGCCATAATTTCAGCTTGTGGTAAAATGGTGCAACTTCTTTTAATGGGCATTTAGCATGTGAAAGTACAAATTATTTTTGTGTGCACAGTGGGAAGCAATTTTTTTTTTTAAATGCAAATTTTGAAAGTATTCACTATTAGTGACTTGATAGGCACATGGTCTTGTTCTATATCACCATTAGCAGTAAAAAGAAATACATGTTTTCCACCAGGGCAGCAAAATGTGAAGTTTAGCTGCTGATCTGAGCTTCCCTGCTGTTACCGTTTCATTACCAATAATATTCATCAGCTGTTTGTCTCAGGAAGGTTACGGCACATTTCTGTCCACGTAACAAAGCCATAACAGAGCGCGGGAGAAGAACTACAGGAAGTTACAATCCAACAATATATTTTTTTCCCCCTCAGGGTAGTAAAAGTTTAGCTGGCGGAAGCTGCCATTTCATTACCAATTAGTGATCAGCTGATTGGCTCACGAACATAACCAGCACAGTCAAAACAGAGCACTGGAGAGAGACTATCTACATGAAATGAATCCAACTACATGTTTTTTCTACCAGGGCAGTAAAAGTTTAGCTGGATGACGGCTTTCATGCTCTAAGCTAACGTTACGGTTTATTGCAGTTTGATTGCTAAAGACCGACTAACTTAATTACCTGTCCAGCAGAAAACAGACAACTTCAGCGCCGCTTTGAAAACATTTGACCTGCACCAGATCCTTCCATCTGGGAAAATCCACGACGATTATATCCCTGATTTCTGTCATCTGTCTGTATCTGTCCCGACTCTGTCTGGCTGTCAGCTCATGCTAAACAACGCGTGTGCTCCTTTATTTGTCCAAATGTCACTTCTCTTCTTACTTCTAATAAACTACATGACTACTCAGAGACGGTATATTATTATTGTTATTATTTTCTCTTCTTCTTCTTCATGCGCATTCAATGTAGTGACGGGCGTCTGTACTGCCGGAATTATATATTATACAAGAACGCCATGATGACGAAATGTGCTCTGTAGCGCTGTTTGTTCGTTGTCGGCAACTGTAGAAACATGGCGACACAATATGGCGACCTACGTGGAAGGGAGGACCCACAGTTATGTAGATATAAATGTTTCATTCTAAGGTAATAAAAACATAATGATTCGTTATGTAAGATCTTTACACATCACTGAAATCATAGTTATGGATCTTATATTGCATTTCTGTCAATAGAGCATCAGAAACATTACACACTGGACCTTTAAGCAAGTAACTATATTTTCCCAAAATGTGGAACTTTTCTGTTCACTTATTCAAAGTCATAGTCATGGCAGTGAACTGCACACTGCAGGCTCATGTTTACAGATGACAAAAGGGTTCTTTGGACAGATCACTTCGTCACTGCTGTCCTGTAACTCAATTTTATGTTTTGATTCTTCACTTCCTGTGTGCCCTCAAAGTGTCAGGTAGGCGGGATGGTAAATTGGCTGGAACATAAGCCGTCACACTGCGGGGATGCTCTCACCAGAGAGGGTGGATGTTGTTTATTGCATAAAATTCTTGCTTCATGCAGCTTGGGAGTTGCACAGTAGTGCAAGACACATATTTTTCAAAGCTGAGGCAGCCAAATTCTTCTCTGTGACACAAGAAAAAACCCTGACTAAACCCTCCAGATACGGAAAAGTCCTCCTATAAACTGCCAGCTCTGAATCAAGTGAGTCTCTGTCAGCTCACATCTACACCTTAATCCATATGAACTGTTTAAGAGCGAGTAGCGGCTCTTTCACTTCCCTTCAGCCCAGTGTGTGAGGCTGACTAATGGCTGGCTGATTACGAACATCAGCAGGCCCGGGAGGCTGCGGTGGCTGAGCGCAGTTTGCTTTGTAACCTTTGGTAAGCGGGAGTTCATTGAACTCTAGTAGCTCTCTGCTTGCGCCTGGAGGAAAGCCAGGAAGTGTGTAAACTCAGCCTGGATCTTGTGATTGCTCGCACAGCGGAGCCCGAGCGCTGTGCAAACACGCCGTATCTCCCCCTACAGCCTCCTCCTCCTCCATAACAATGATCCCTACAATAATCACCATTAGGGTTGTTCCTCGTGGCTTGGGAACACAGGAAATGGGAGACATGAGTGAAGGAAGCGGTGGGGATTTGTAAGACGGTGGGTGGGTTTGGTGGGAGAGCTCTAATCAAAACACACAACTGACTCTCCTTGTTCAAATGGATCTATGATGAGGCTCCAGGCTAACCTAAGGTTACCTAAGGTTTGCACTGGGCGTGGTGGAGCTTTATGGATGGCTAAATAACACAGACATCATGCCACCTAATGCAAACACTGGCAAGTGTCTTCTGTTAAAGTTACAGTGCCGCAAAGACTACAACCAACAGCTACCTGGACGACAACATGCATCTACGTCCACATAACATAGTGGAGAAATAAACACCACCAATCAGATTCACACTGCTGTGAACTGAACAGTACTTTTATCTGCTCAAAACACAACTTGAGAATACGTCTAATTAAAAAATTGCACCTGGCACTGTCTTGTTAGATCTTGCTTTTCTTTGCCAATGTTCAGCCAATAGTCTTTTGCTTGTGGAAGAAGAAAAAAAAAAAAGAAAAAAGGAGAGGACAAAAGTAATGAGAAAGCGTACTAACTGGGTGAAATCACTAATTCACAGGCTGGGCAGCCATCCAGACATCTTTCTCTCATCGCTTGCAACATGTTGAATCAGCCAAGCAGCCTTTGATAAGTGCCAACTAGGGCTGAACTAAGAGCAGCTCAGGGCTCTGTCCGCAGTGACCAGGAGGGCCCCAAAGTAAGTATGGAGAAAAAAAGGGGACATTTATACGTATTTCCTTGCACACGTGCCTTACTGAAGAGATAAACAGTAACTCAGAAGAATAACAAAAAGGGCACTTCTACAGAAAAGCTCCATTGTAGCCTGCTGCTGAGAACAGGACAGATGTCATTATCAGACAACAGTCCTGTTACTTGTAGCTACATAGCTAAGTGGGTGCTAAAAAGACCTGGGCCAACTCTGACACTCTGTTCAACACGACCACTTATAAGACTTTGCTATGAATCGCAGATCTCGGCACCAGTTATTTCAAGAAGATCAGATTAGTTTCAATTTTATTGCAGTTTTCTACAGTCTGTGACAGTTCAGGTTGCCAGGATCATATGAAACACAGGTATAGAAATTTAAATCCCAACAAGGCCTACTTGGTGTCACAGAGAACAGAATGTTTAGGAGCAAGGATGGATCATATGATGGCTGCATTGCGGAGGATACTAATTTTACTGGCAGTGACAGTTTCAGATGTAAGAACACGTATTGCAGGAATGCCCCCCCCCACCGTTCCAAGCAGGTCAGGGCTCACCACCCAAGCAGGGTACTGCGCAGCTCCAGGCACTTCATCTGGCAAACCCAGCCAGTATAACCTGGTGCCAACAGACACTGGGAAAGTCTGGTCACACCCTGCTCATGAAGTGTGTATTATGAACACAGAATAACTGAAGAGCATTGTGACCATTTGAGCGGTCATGTGAGCAGAACAAAGTAAATATCTTGTTTGCCGTTCCATGCTGAGCCATGTCACGTCATAGAGCTTTTAGACAAGGGGAGCGGCGCAGCTTGTGGTCAAGCGAATACATGCAGAATCCCACTGAATTAATCTCGTTACTCATTGACTATGGAACCTGACGCTGAAACACTACACTCAGTTTATCTAGGCAGATTAACCTGGATCACAGAGGCCTGTTTTCCTGCCATCTGCACCACAAATGTTGCACTCGGGGCAAAAGAACACGGCCATTTTAACCAGTAAACTACAGATCACCGTGCTCTCTCTGCTCGTCATTCATTTCCCTTATAAGTGAGATCTGCTGTGCATCAAAGAACCTGAGATGTTGCATTAAAATCAAAGTCAAATAAACGTGGGGAAACAGTAGCGTCATGTTTAATTAATTTAACTGTATAGATATAAAATATATGTTTTTAGTTTTTGTGGTTTTCTTTTATATTTGCACTTTCCAATAATGTTTTAACTGTTTTTTCCTCTTTGAAAGGTTTTCTTAAAGATTTTATTTCTTCCAGTACCATCAACGTTCAAGGATTTTTTAAATTATATTTAAAAAATACTCAATAAAAAGTTCTTTTCAAAGCTGTGAAGTCATTGTTGAATGAACCTGTGACTGGGTTCCAGGGTAAAATAGTGTTTTTTGTGCCCCTGCTGATCCCTCTCCCACCCTCATTGCGTAGTGTATGTACCCTGTCATGTCCACGTTCTCATCGAATACTGTGCGCACCAAGACCCACAAACTAACCAGTGCTAGTATACTCTGGGATAAAACCATCCGGTCACAGGTTTTCTAAATGTCTGTTAGTTTGGGGCGTTTTCATTAAACACAACTTTATGTAGGAACAGGCACCATGTGAGCACGATGTAAACTACAAAGAGTTTAAAACTAGATTCTGACGGGACTCAAGATGAAGTATTAATCCAGGACCTTCAGGTTATGTTGTCCTTTAGTGGTGCAGATTCCACAACACAATTTTAATTAATCAAATTACCAAAAACAACTGGACATGCAGTGAACCTTTTTGGGTCCCTGGGAATCTGAGTTTCCTCTCAAATTTTGGTAAACAGGTTACTTCGACTGTAGTGAGACGAGGCAATGCTCGGTTTATGGGGATTGTTCTCTCTAAAGTATCTAACCCATCGCAGAGTCACAGCACCTTGCTGACTTCCACCTTTTAAATGGTTTGCACTAGCTGATGTGAACAACAGTAGTTGTTTGTCACCACACTGACAGTCCACACACAACCAGGAATTGCTCTCCTGTGTTCATTTGAAACATCCCACATGCAGTAGAAGACTGATCTGGCCCAGATATGGCTTCTAGACTGCACTGCTATCACACAATCAGCACCGACATCTGAGTCAGGAATGGACCAGGAATTAGCACCATATTAAAGATGGCAAGCTCAACATGGGCTCACACTGAGGAATGATGAGGCCTACAGGTAAGGCTTGGAAGTGTTACTCACTCATTCTCCAGCAGGGTCATGCACACCACCTCTTTGACCCCCGGGTTGTTGGCCTTATCGCAGGAGCAGCCCTGCAGGCTCCAGGTGGCCAGACGCACCACGGGCTTCCCGTCCCGCAGGCCGGGCGGGGGCTCCACGTTTGGCCGCACAGAGATGATCTGGGTCGGTCCTCCGGGCGGGAGGTCCAGATCGTCGCTCATGAGACTGAATGAAGTCGGGCTGGGGTGCGACTTGGTGGTGCAGGTCAGCCCTCCGTTGGTGTTGGTGGACGGCGCCCTGGAGCGCTCCACGAACACTTGGAAGCGGATTTTGTCCAGAAGGGAGCTGTTGATGTGGTTGACCCTCACCAAGTCCTCGATGCTTTTGAACGGCCCGTGTTCGGCCCGGTACGCCACGATGTTCTTGGCTATTTTCTCCGTGATGCCCCGGATGCTCATGAGCTGTGCCAGGGTGGCAGTGTTAATGTTCATGCCGGTGCAGGACTGGTGATCTAGATCTTTGCGCAAGGAGGACGGGGAGTGCTGGGAAGAACTGGTCCTGCTGGAGACACATATCTCCAGTTTGATCACCTCCAGTTTGGTGGCCCCGATCCCGCTGACCAGAGCAAGGTCCTCCACTTTTTTAAACCCCCCAATGCAGTCCCGGTACTCCACGATATTCTGCGCAACAGTGCGGTTGACTCCCGGTAGGGTCATGAGTTCCTCCTCGGTGGCCGTGTTGATGTTCAGGCGCTCCTGGTTCACCAGGATGTGGCCAAAGTTACACGCTGCGCTGAACTTGCGCTTGCCGCAGCTGAAGTCCGTGGGGTCCTTGGGAATGGAGCGGTGGCAACCCAAACTTCCACCCATGGCTCCAGCGGATCACCGGGGTCCGGATCAGCGGAGCGTGCGGGAGCAGACAGCGGGCCACGGCAGAGTGAGCTGAAACAAAACCACCACGGAGACAGTCAGGAAGGTGACAGTCACGCAGATTTACAGCACAGGACACACAGACACCGCCTTGCTCAGATTAGACTGGCTCGCTCAGTGTGATCTTGGACATACGCACCACACAGCAGTTGTCCTCAGTCCCGGCTACATGCTGCATGGATCTCACACACCTGCGTTACGGCTCAGAGTCTCAGTGCTGTCCGCACAGCTGAAGCCCGCCGGTGTGTCCTCTGTGGGAGATGAGCTCTGGATATACAGCCTCCTCCGCAGGCTAAACTTTGCCCTCCAACGGTGTGACTGGTCACAGGTCGGCCTCCACACACACACTCCTCTGTCAGGCAGACGCCAGCGCTCACATCAATACTAACCATTGCTCCCGACGTGCGTCAAGACACACAAGTTCAGATAGGCAAATGCACCGGAACACTTACTCTTGGACTTCAAAATAAAAGTAGCATAAGTAAGAAGGCGAAGCACGCGAGCCAGTTTAAATAAATGCGTGTGCACTCTTATGCCAAATATATTATAGGTTTGTTGCATTACATTCAATGTTTAGTCTTCTCATAAACTTTGTGAGCCCAAGAAGGACACAGGACGTCCATAGAATTGATTTAACTCGCCGCCCATGCATATTGACTTAATGCCAATAGAGAATGAATGTAATCAATATATTTATAGATTTATTTCCACAGTAATTCTTTCCCCACATTTATTTCTACACAGTAAATAAGTAAAAATATAATTATACATCTATTTTTACAAATGTTGCGTCTTTCTACAATAAATAAAAAATAATTTATTTATGTTTTTCATTTTCATTTTATCATGCGCATTTTTACTTTTTTCCCCCTGTCCATTTTGGGTCTCCATAATAAGCAACCAATCTAGTTTTGACCAAAGAAGAAAAAAATGCAACTTTATTGCAACAACTTTGTTTTCATGCACATATTATATCTCTATACAATGTATATTTGGATTTCCTCATTTTGGAGCCTGTAACTGTTTGGTCCCCACATCTGAAAAAAAAGAAGAAAAAGTTTGAGTCAGTCCAGCTCTTATCTTGAAACCAAACGCTCTCCTCTTCTGTTATGTGTTGCTTAATGCTTCCTCCATCATCATCATCAGCAGCAGGAGGAGGCGTGGCTCCAGGCATGACAACCAAATGTTTCCTCTGGCTGGGGAAGTGGAGCTGATTGCACACATGTAAAACAAAACAAAAATAATGCTATATACAAATTTAGATTTGGTTTTCATTTTGTTTTATGATTGATCATTCACTCTTGATGCCTGGTGTTCTGATGTTCAAAATCCAAGACATGTCTACAGTAAACCAGAACAACAAGGTTTTAAAAAAATATTCATCATCAGTATTAAAATAATTGGTTAGTAAATTCTATTCTACATTAACTTTTTAGTCTTAAAGGATGTAGGACAAGTTGTAACACAGGTTCTCCTGTAACCCACCCATTATTCTGCAAATTAAAATCATAGTTAGGGGTTAGGCAAAAGGGAATTCCCATAAATATGTGGTGCATGGTAGCTATATCTAAGAATTTCTTGGTTTCAAGGTCTTGGAACTTTCAAGGATGTTGTTTTATAGAAATAGAGATGTTTTCAATGCAGGGCTAGTATGCAGCAAGTGGGTAAAGCATTCAGTGTTTGACTGTGGACTCCATCAGTGGAAGGATGTAATTATCACTCTGGCTCCTTCCGCTGTGACCCTGCCTGATTGAATTAGCATTGCATTATAATTTCAGATAAGACACATGCTTTGGTTTCCTTCTTGATCAACAAAGCCTGTGATTATCCATTGATCTTGTGCTTTCTCCCTTGTGCAATGGCATTGAAAAGCTCGTCATTCATAGACAAGAGGTTTCTTTCTTTTCTGGTGACCAATCTAGTAGCTTTAAATGTATTCTTTGCAAATGGAAATAAGAAACACAGTCACAAAGGGACAGTTATATACGCACCCACTCTGGGACTAATGAATATTTTCACTGTTGTTGATTTCAGTGCTGAGAGTGCATTATTTCATGCTAATGTATTAATAGTTATTATAAATATGCCACACCAGCAATTTTCAAAGAGGGATTCCGGGACCACCGGGAGTTCTTGAGTGGGTTCCAATGGTTAATTAGAGGGTTTTAGGGGTCCTTCTGAGTATTCTAGGGCCCACAAGAAGATTGAAGGAGGTCAATGGGTTCTGTGGTCCCTGTGACATCACAAGGGTAACAGACTTGGTGGTTCTATGGCCTCTCAAGGGGGTTCCCATGATGTGAGAGGATGTCTTTAACGGGATCCTAAAGTGTTTTAAAGGGGGTTCTAGGGATTATTGTAGGGTTCTCATAGGTCCTTATGAGGGTTCAATGAGTTCTTGAAAAGATTCCAAGAAGATTGTTACTTAGGGATTGCTGAAGGAATCCTTGAGGTGCTTCCTGGGATTCTTAGGTGGGTAAGTTCTTGGTAGACTCAGGTGGGTTCTTGAGAGGGTTCCAGTGCCCAAATCAAAATGAGGACTAGTTCAATTTGACAACAGTTTAATAATTACATAGCTTTTCGACAGTGAGAGGATGTAGGGTTATTATTTTATTATTTTATCATAGGTTTTGTGGTTAGCACTGTTTCTTCTCTAGACAGTAAATATGAAAAATGATATACAAATGCAAATTCTGTCATATGGCACTCTGTTTACTTTATTAAATGGGTGGAATAGTCAATTAGTAACCAGTAACATGGATCTCTGGCACTGACAGAGAGTGTGGTGCAGACAGTCAGCTATATATCAGCATCATCTAGTGGTGTAAGAATAAGCCACTGTGCACATCACAGCTCTATTTACAGCCAGGACGCCCCATGGCATGAATGCTAGACATGGCCACCTCTGCTTGACCTCAGCTCATGGATAAAGCAGAAGATCTCAAGCACAGGTATGATCCAATAAAACAATCCAAAATAACTCCAAACGGAAGGCATCAACATCTCTAAAAAGGACAAATGCAAAAGAGGAATGATTCTGGTGTCTGATCCACCTCCAAATCAGATATGAGGATTTAGATTTCACCACGATAGGAATCTGAAAAACATGGTATGTGATGGTATCTTCGCATGGCCTTTGTCTAATATTACTAAGCCTGTGGTTCTTGGCAGTCTGAGTTCTTAACAATTGCCTGGTAATTTAGGACTCATGTTAGCCTATGGACCAAGGCCAGAGAAGATCCGACGTTGTGCAATGACTGGTCAGTTCATTTATATTCCCCATTAAAGGTGCCATATGTAAGAATGTGAAGGATGTATTAATCACTTTGCCAATGTAAGAACAGGCTGTAAAGTAACTTTTAAAATGAGTCCTTCCTGACTTTCTTAGCCGTCTATAACTGACTGTGGACTGATTTCTATGTAAATTACTTTTTTTCTGGAGAAATCCAAAGGATGTGAAGATTATGCACACTCCCGAGGGTAGACACCAAAATACACAGTCCAACGCAAAGTCAAAGCAAACATTACTGCAAAGCATATGAAATATATTGTGATACTGTGGTTTTAGCTGGCTAATGTTAGCTAATATTAGCTTGGTTGCTAATGCCAACAAATTGCTTGCTAGCTAATATAGCAAAGTACTGTTTTCAGTGGATAACGTTAGCTTATTCATCCAGACTCCCGGGGCTGGCTTGCTGTTTGCAGGTTACTTTAGAAGCCACCTCCGGATCCATGCAGCTGGCTGGCTAAACCTTTGCTTGCTTGCTTGTTAACACTATCTGTGTGCGTAATCTCTTTCATTCTCCAAGCTAGATTAGTTTAGCTCTTGTCCGGCCCAATTAACAATTGCTTTCTACTAGCCTAGAGCGATGCATAGCAGAGAGGGCCAGCTAGCTAACTGTTGCACAGACATTCCAGTGTAGCCTAAGCTAAGCTGGAATTGGCCGGCTGAGCATGGCGTCGGTTGCTTCGTCATGTTGGCTGATGGCAACCGGTGTCAGGGTTTTCTGAAAGTTGCACATAGGACCTTTAGATAAATGCTCCTACTGGTGTGCCCTTGTTTTGTCCTCTGTGTTGTTGTTTTGTCAGTGAACAAGAACTTGAGATGATGGAAATAAATAAATAATGAATCGATTTGAACCGCTGAAAACTTCCCTGTAGAATAAATGGATGCTTGTGGTTTATGATCATAAAAGCAAATGAGCGTGTATCTTCGTTCATATCATGGCCCACATGCATCACATTTTCTGTTGGTTTTCCTGGTCCCCAGAGCCCTGATGATTTTAATGACCCTCTACTTTCCCTCTTTTGCTACAATTGTACACATGACATTTTAGAATCCAAAGAGCAGTTTGCCATGAAATTTATTTATTATCCCCAGAGGATCCATCCTTTCCATTTTGGTGAATTTATGAGCTTTCTATTGCCAAACTGTGGACAGTGTATACAAAATATAAAAAGCTCATGGCTTGTTCCCAGCAAAATTTACTGTGGATATTAATGGTCCCCCATTGGAATAGCCACTTGGCCTCCAATCGTCAAACGTTTCTAGTTATATACAAAACAAATGAAAATCAAATGGGGTGGATTGTTTTTCTACTGGCTCAAAGAACAGCATACTGTATCTGTATCCTCTTCAGTCAATCAACACAGTCCACAATTTTATCAGAAACTACAGTATTGTGGCGGCATTTAGGGCATGCGAATGTGGCTTTACATTGTTAGCCACACTAGTGGAATAGCATTGTTTTACCGTTTTGGTCCATACTGAAATATTTCAAATATTGGATGTATTGCCATGAAAGTTAGTATTAACATTCAAGGTCCCCAGAGGATGAATCCTAAAGATGCTGGTGATCCCCTGGTTTTTCCTCTAGCACCACCAGCCAGTCAAGGTTTTAACTCCTCCTTCTCCTCTATATATGAATACAAAGTTTGGTACAGACATTCATGACTCATCACGATGAATACTAATACTTTAGTGATACCCTGATTTTTCCTCCAACACCAGTTTGAAGTTGACATCTAAGGTTTTCGATGAAATGTCTCGACACATGTGGGATGGACAGCTCTCAGACGCTCCCCTCTGGATGAATTGTAATAACTTGGTGATCCCCTGACTCATCTTAATTTGTCCAATACTAGTTTATGCTAATGATTTGTTAATTAAGAAACTAGTGAGGAATAAATCAGGAACGACTTGATTTTTGATATTGATGAGTCACTAGAAAACAGACTAAGAGATCCTATATTAATGAATCATTAGGTAATAATTAATTCATGAAGATCTGTTTATACCGCTATGAACTACTCTACAAAATTTGATTGGGAGTTACTCATTAACCAATAGTTCACTAGCAGTTAGTTCCCCATTCCAAAAACCACAAATGTCAACCTGTGTCATGGTTTTATTTGCCGTTTGTTTTGAAAGTATCCTTCATGTGTCTTGTGTTACTTTACTTTCGGCCTTTGTCTTTTACTGCCTGTTTGTCTGCCCTAATTAGTTTCACTTGTTTCTAGTTATCCACCCCTCACTTGTGTATTTAGTCCGTGCGCTTCCCTTGTCTGTTATGAGTTCGTCTTTGTCTTCTTGTCCAGCGGAGTAGCCTTTTCTGAGTGTTATTGGACCTCTTGAATTTTATTGTCTTCTTCGTTTTGGATTTGCCTTTTTGACTGTCTGACTTTGCCTGCCTCACCATTGTCGCAAGCCAGTGTTTTCTTTTGATTTATTATTTAAACATTTGCATGGTACCTGTTCTGTCTCTGTGTCTGCATCCAAATCCCTTGTGTTCCTGTGTCCTCGCTTGAACTAAACGTGACAAACTGGTGTTCTGAAAATTCAGGGTCTCACCAAAGTCATTAGGATTCATCCTCTGGAAACCATGAATATCTGTTCCACACGTTGATGCTGAGCTAACATGGCGAACATGACGATAACCTGCTAAACATCACCATATTACCATGCATGTAACATTTGCATTAAGCTTAAAGCACAGGCACGGCCTTACAGAGCTGCTATAACCACAGTCTTGTCAATCCTTTAAGTGGAATCCATTTACCATTTTTATTTAAAGGTAACTTTCTCTTATTTTAAGTCTAGCCTGGTAGTTATTGTCACTATTAGATGTTGTAAGATGCAAGTAGCCTAGCAGCAGGACTAATTTTAATTTGTTTTAAAAAAGAAATTGAATATCTACATACTAATGGCTTTTACACTCTCAATAAAACTGAAAGAATTTGCAGTTGCAGATGTGGAGATGGCCAAAATCTTTTTTTCTCATACAAGTAGAATAGGTTTAAATATCAGAAGAATTGTATTGTAAAAGAAAGTATTGGCACTGGAATTCAAAAACCTATTTACAGAGCTGAATATGCTCCTGTTTCCCTTGCTGTTGCTTTATAACCTGAATAACATACTTTGTCTAGAGTGTATAGAAATGTCAGCATCAGTGACACATTTCCTACAGTTGTATCACTTTGCCCAGGGCTGGAGCTAACCCAGAAACTCTCAGGCAACCAGGTCAATGTCAGAACAGCAATGAACCAAGCATGAATTAACTCTGATCCAACTGATAGGGGGGAGAATTTGGCAGCGATGGTGGAGGTAAGGAACAATGAACAAACAGGGAGGTATGGTGAGTTATTCACTCCATAGTCCACAGAGTAATGCAGTCAGGGGTTGGCCCCTATCTTTGGGGGCCTCCGGCAGAATTAGATTTGTGACCAGATCCTGTCCTGTCATGTGGGTTGACACACATGGGGTTTTACTGAACACCTCCGTAACTGGCCAAGGGTGTCTTCACCTGGGTGACGGACAGCCAATCAGCAAGAGGAGAGGCCGAAGCAGACCAGCTATCAGTCTGGGAAGGCTGTGGCGTGATGCTGCAGTACAGCAGTGTGTGTGTGTTTTTACACTACAGAGTTCAGAGGGTCCAGCTTTTGTTTGAATAAGCCAGAGGGAAGGAATTTAAGGTTACATCAATAAATGGAGCAAATACTGATAGTGTTAAAATTTAAAATCGGTTGACTAGATCTTATATAGATAGAAAACAGTTGATACATTGGATAATGTACTGTGGAAGTGGTCAGTAAAATTGGCTGAATGTGGGTACAACTGGACACCCATCAGTGGACAGGAAGTAAACCTGCAACTGCACCCCACAATGGTCAAAATGTTCCATCCCTGCAAGGAGAATCCTGGGGGGAGAAACTTAATACCTTTAATCTCATGGTAAGAATAGCAAGATTCTGACTTGCTTAGTGACCACTGAACCCTCCTCAAGAATCCCTGGAAAACCTCAACGTTCACATATATTTCTGTCAAGAGTCCCTGTAACGCTATTAAGTGCCCTCTTTATGAGCCCTGAAAACCTCCTAAAGTATTCCTACCACTCCTTCAACTTCCCCATTACCTCCTCAAGAATCACTGGAACCCCTCAAAGTCCCTTAAGATGCCCCAGAACTCCCACAAGAACTAAAGGAGCTTCAAGAATTAACCTGTTACCCTCACAAGGAACCACGTCAAGAACCTCTGCATCCCTTAATCCCCCAGAACATTCTTAAATTGCCCTCAAAGGGACATCCTCAATATCTCTAGAATCCTCTAGTAGGACTCCTGGACTATCCCCAATAATCCCTAGAACCTCCTGAATAACTGCTGGCTGCTTAGGAGCCCACGATGGTCTCCAAATTCGACAACTAACCCCTCCACCTGAATTCTGAAAGAATGAAAACCATTGAATAATGAAATAAAATGGCTTCCTTCACAATGACACCTTCAGTGACACTCTGAGGTGCACTGCACATCAAGACAAAACACAGCTGCTTCATGGTTAAAGTCCAGAGACACTGATAAGGCTGATCAAATGCATGGAAAGTCCCTGAACCTGTCACAAGAAGAAGTTCAGTGCAGTCTCGTGCTGCCACCTGCTGGAAGTAAATTTCATTAAAAGGTCTAAACGCAAAGTTCAGAACCAGAGAAATGTCAAAACTTATCAGCTGAAAAAAGACGGCAAAAAAAGTTCATAATTAAAATTGGCTCACTGTCTTTTTGGGGGAACTGTATTTAGCCACTTCTGCAGTGTGAACACAGTACACGCTTTAAATGTGTATGTAGTTTGGAACTGGGACACAGCTATTGTCTGCACCCTTAGTTCCAATAAAGGGAAATCCTAATACAACTGTATAGTGTACAATACTATTTTAGAACATGTTGTACTTTAAAATTTGTGGCAACAGTTTTGGGAAGGCCCTTTCCTGTTTCAATCCAAATGGTCTGCCCAGTTTGATGTGCCTGCACCCCTGACCACAAGCCCATGTAACACCGTGAGCCAGGACTTGTCCTCCAACATCAGTGTTAGACCTCGCTAATGCTCCAGTGGCTGAATGACAGCAAATTCCTGCAGCCAGGTTCCAACATCTGGACCGCCTGAAACCAGTAGAGTGCGGGCTGTTACAGCAGTACATTAATGTCCGTGGGTTTAGAATAACATGTGCAACACTAACATATGGGTGTAAGGTTCGCGTATCAACATACTGCTAAAATTAGGTGAGCAAGACCATCTGTGTTTTTCCCCCATCACAATTTTATTATGTGACTTTGTACAATAAAAACAAGACATTACAAAATACAGATGCAGTACACAAACAGTACTAAATGTGATGTAAAGAAAGCCAGCTGGGTACAGTTATTGAGTTGAACGCTGTTTGACTGAAGCATCTTAACTCCGGCTTTCTCATCCACTAAGATCCAACACCAGCTTTCCACATCCTGCCCCGGGAGAGATTTGATTCTACTGGGGAAAAAAAATGCACAAGAAGTTCATGTAAAAGCACCTCGAGAGCAGTTTCTTTATATCGTTACACTCAGCGTGAGTGAAGTCAGGAAAACATGTTTGGTTTCCAAGAGCAGGGCCGGAAAACACCGGCTAGGATACTGGAAACAAAATGAACACAGTTTCTGCGCCATGTCCAATCCAAAAGGAAAACACTAAATGAACAAAAAGCAAGACAAAGTTACACATTGCTGAAGTTAAACACTGCAGTTCATGGTTATACAATTTACATTACAGGAGATGGAAGAGTATAACATCTTGGGAAATTAAATGTGTAAGTGAACCAAAAGATACATACATATAAAAAAAGAAAAAACAGTGCTTGAGGTGTGCTTCAGCCTAACTCTGCTTTGTGCAGGAAGTGAAAGGCTGACCTCTGTTTGTTTTTTTGGCATTAAAAGAATGCAGCACAGAGCAGTGCAGCAACCAACATTCCCAAAGTAGAAGAGGAAAAAAATGACTGAACTCTGAACGTTGCCCTCCAGTTTGTCTGTGTTTTCTATGTAAATATACTTGTTTTGGTGAGCAGTGGCCCTGAACAGGACTGTACACATAATCAATACAGAGATTCTAACAGTTACTTAAGGAGGAACATGAGGATGAGCGGAGAGCAATTGGTTAAATTCAGAGTCCAGACTACACTGCCCCCTGGCTTTCACTTGATTATTACACAGTAATACGGTCATCAGCGGATGTAGTTGATTGACAGATGTTCTGACAATCATGGCTGGCAGGTTGGCAAAAGATAATACACCGTAACATAAGGAATGTCCTCCAGAGTTATTAAAATATCTTCTTCTTTTTGTTCTTTTCCAAGGTCCTGTGAAAAGGAGAGGAAAGAAAAGCAGTCAAAAAAAATTATAATGTACAGACTTATGGGACAACTTGAAATGTACTCTTAATTTGTATGACAGGTGAATGTATTGCAGGGACCTTAGACGGCAGAACAGGATGTGCATGTGTATTCAACCTTGTGCTGCTGCAGCCTTTATTTGACAGCATGTGACTCAAACTGGATTTCAAAGTGATATGGAAATGTTCCTGGCTGCAACCCAGTCATCTTGAGGTGCTTAACTTTTATGTGACTCGGGTTATTGAGAGACCACCACAGTGAAAGAGGCTATTACTGTATACTGGCATGCTGCTGCCTCCACTCTGAGGCTATACTATAAAGTTGTTTGACCGTCCCTGTCTGAGGTGTGTAATAACCATTGGTACTTATTTATTTACAAAGCCCTTGTTGGTAAATTGCCATCTTACACCTAATCATTGATGATCAGTTGCAAAGTGCTGACTATGAAAATGGAATTTATTTTGAGCCGTCATATTTTCTTTAATATCACAGTAGTGCCATTTATCATGAAACATTTCTTCTTAACTTAACCCACCTTTCGCTTTAAAATTGTAACGCAGTGACTTTTACTCAGAGTACATTCTAACTGACCTATGTTTTATTTTCATCTAAGTACATTTTTACAAAAGTACTTTTTCTTGAGTCAAATGTCTTAAAAGTAACTGACACTGTTTGCAAGTCTAGTTCAGTAACATTTTGCAGGTGAACCACACCTCTAAAGTGCTGCTGTTGATTGACAACTTGAGTATTTTGTCCATGCGGAGTGTCTGTCTAAATCCTGTCCAGATCTTCCTGCCACAGATGCACACCGACACACCACTGATATTATAGAAAGTACCAAACAATGTTTTATTAATGCAGAGCTACTGAGCTCTAAAACGCATCCATCTTTTTCACTTATTTTAACACAGGCCTAAAACGTGCACTGCACGACAAGACGTTGAGTGAAGTTTAATTCTAAATAATACAATTTTCTTTCTCATAAAAGATTCTAAATCAAAAGACCAGGCCCCCTATTGGACACTCTGTCTACGGCACCTAATGTCCAGGAGCGGACCTGGTGCAATAAATTGTTTCACTCTCCCGACTGTAAAATGATCACAGTGTACCACCGGATGGTACCAGCTCAACTTTCCTCGACTCTACTCGCCTTTTTTGGTTTTCCACTGGGCAAATTAGTTACACGGTAGGTTATTTGGCATCACCTCCGTCAGGGTTCTAAGCAAGCTGAGGTGATACCAAAAGGTAAAGTGAAAAGAGCAGACTGCTGATTGGTCAGAGAAAATCGTCACTAATCCCTGCATCCTTGTTGCACGCACCAGACGGGCTGTCACAATACACAATAGAGACTGAGAGATACTAACTTCTTACTTTATTATTAGTGTGGCGCGTGGTGTGTTTTGCGTTGAAGATTACGTCACAGCAGTTTTGTACGTCATCGCCATGATGGCCAGCAACATTGAGGGGGTACTATATCTGAGATGGAAAACTGAGGGTGGGGCACCAGAAGCAAGTCGAGTAGAGGCGAGTCAAGACAAGCTGATCTGGTACCAGCAATGTGTAAGTGCCACTGGAGTAATAAGACAATCTATAAGAGCATCTACAGTGCGATAGTGTGGGAAGGTGCACGTTGTAACATCTCTCTGCAATTAAATTCATTCCCAAGTCATAAAAAAGCTAAACAAACCAGTACTGTAGGGCACTGAAGGGGTTTTTGTTTTTGCTACATTTGTGTTGAATCTCTGCTCTGAGTAGCGCTCCTATTTCTCCCTGTTGTAACAGGTGCATGGAGCCCAGTATTCCTTGCTAACAGAAGTTTCAATTTATAAATGAATGATTTGTTACAGACAATTAAATCATCCTTTTCTTTTTTTTCACATTTTGGTGGTTGTCTGGCTCTTGATACTCAGAATGTAGTTGAGGTTATCAGTAAGCGGTGCTCAGTGATATCTTCAGTCTACAGTTGAATTAAGCCTGTACATCCTTCCCTTACACCCAATAAACCTGATCATCATGTGTGGTGGTGTGTTTACCTGGAGGCGTCTAGTTTCTGCTGTTCCAGAATCCTCTGCTGGGTCTCCCAGCTGGCCTTCTCTTCCTCGTGTTGACGGCGTTTCTCTTCCAGTTCTCTATGCTGGGCCTCCAGGTTCTTTTTCATTTGCTCGTGGCGCCTCTGGAGCTGCAGGGACACAGAGGCAGAGTCAGAGGCTAACCAAGTATTCAGAAGGCAAACTGATTAACATACAAGAAAACAGCCTCATTAGTTTACCTCAGCCTCAGAGTCCCTGAGCTTCTGGAGCTTCTCTTTCACCTTCATCTCAAACACTTGTTCCATTTCTTGTTCCATCTTCTTCATCTTGGACACGTGATCCCGTCGCTCCTCCTCCATCTGGGCCAGAGGACTCCTGGAGACACAAGCCAGTGTTCATACAGACAGCACACAGCGGCAGGTATGTGTTCATCCCAGGTGAACATTACTTGTCATTGTTGGGCCCTGATCAGACAGGCATGTTGCAAAACGTGAGGCACACTGCACTGCCTTTTTTGTTGCTAGACAACCACTAAATCGCCTGTCCTTAGCCTGACCGTGATTTGGTTGTTAAGTACAGTCACAAATCTGATCCGATTGGACAAAAGTTTTTCAAGTCCAGGCGTTCAGAGTACTACTGTAAAAATGCAAAACTCACAGCCTATAGAAAAAAACTGGAGATGCGTCTTACTGTAAAAACTCAAACGTAGCCTGTCTGATCAGGGTAGAAATGTGCCCCCATCCCATTTATAAAAGGTCTTTCTGACTGCAGAGTGATGAAAGGGCAGGATAAGGTAAGGAGGAAAGGCTGGGCTTGCTTGCCTTCCCTGGAAGCCCTCTGTAATAGATGGCTTCCAGCGAGGGTTTTAGCTGGGAGGTGATATGGGCATTTCAGGAGAACAGGCGTTATGAAAAGAAACCCTAATTCCAAAAGGTTCTCTAGCTGAAACAACACTCTTTCCTGCAGCTATGTTGGAGGTCCTTAGCTCTTGGGCAAGACTTGCCTGATAAATTAATATAAAAAAGCAATGCTAACAGAGGCTAGTAAAAGCATCATTTACATTGTTATTAGCGCTAAATTAGCCTTTTAGCAAGCTAGCTAGCTAAATTTCTGTAGATGTGTTGGCTGTGTAGAGGTGAGGGCTAATGGCAGCACAGTTCACAGTTTCAAAAAACAAATGAACCTTATCAGACACCCCTTTATGACCTTTTAGCTACACTAGTAGCATGGCTCTAGGGGGGGCAATGTTAGCTTGTCTACAAAGAATGACATTCTGCCTCACTTTGTGTTTGGTCCTAATTAGCATGCTAGGAGGATAAACTATAATTAGTGAACAGAGTAAATCTAATTAAGCGATTTTGCAATTTACAAGTGAATGTATCTATTTAGCTGAACTATTTATATTAGTGGATTGTATTTAGCTGTAACTGTGAGAAATGGTGGCTTTGCTGCCATTTTGGAGGCCGTTTGTTGACATCTCTGTGGTTCATTTAGCTAAGTGGGATATATCAAAGCTATGGTTTTTGCCACTTTTATACAAGATGACATGAACGTGGCATAAATGGAGGATTCATTTGGTGGAGATACAGAGTATAGTGTTTAGCCATTAGTTGCAAAGTAGCTGCACTGTATATACTACAACAGTGGTTAATTAGAAATGTGCATTGAAACAGCAAAGCAAGTAGCCAAGCCAAATGATTGCCAATAGGCTTTAGAGAATGTGACGATATGACAGAGTTTATGGAGAAGCTCACTAGAATTTCACTAAATTTAACATGATTTTTCAATGCTTCATTCAAACAAGTGTATTTATTTAAAATCTTTGCAGGTTAAAAAAAAAAAAACAATAGAAAGTGAACATGGACAGAGTGAAATGAACATGGAAAGAGATAGGAGTGAAAATGCATTCCTTGGAGAGTTTTTGAAGAAGTGAAGTAACACTTACATGCCTTCAGCCGTGTCAGGTCTAAAAACAAACAAAGGCACAGACACTTAGCGTGCTGCCGTTAACCATGCATTAGCTTGTGAGTTTGTGCTGGTGATTACTGACAGCTGCAGCCGGTGGATTAGGAGTCACATGGTGCCTTATTTAGTACTGTAGATCAGACGCAACCGATACTGGTTACAAATTAGTAGGGGTCAGTGCTGGCTTGTTTGGGCCAGGAACGGGTTTAAAGGTCTGGACTGCTTAAGAGACAGCTTGCCAACTTTAATCTGCTTGGTTGCCACAGACTCTGACCTGTGAACTGCGGTTTCCTGCATGGTTACACAGTGAATGAGCTGCTCAGAGGCTCCTGGTAGAACCAGCAGCCAAATCAGCAACATTATCCCACTAGTTCACACTGTATGATTTAATCTCAGCAACATGAACACCACACTTCTGTGCATACTGTACAGACTTTCTTACTTTGTTAGCTGTCCCCTGTTCTTATTGTTGTCCACACCGTTGTAGGTGACTGCAGCAAGCTTCCTGCTGCGGTAGTTTTCATAATGAACATTGTTTGTCACATCCTTCAGGTCCTGCATGTGGGTCCTGGAAACAGGAGTGAAGTAAAACAGCACATTTCCTCCAACTGTAAGTATCAATTAGGTTTTCAAAAACTTTCGCTTAAATATGCTTTAACAAAAATATTGTCCTTTGCTACATTTTCATGAACACCATTACTTCATCTCCATTAAACCTGCATAGTATAATATTCCACAGAGCGTGACATACTAGACATGCTCGATATGATATGTAATGTGCTTTTGCTCACCTGATGAGCATGTTCCGAAGGATTGTGAAATCACAGTGCTCTCCGTTTTCCACTGTAAGAAGAGAAAAACCAAGCAGTTTAGATACGATAACATGGAGCGATTATTACATCATAACACATGAATATATAACTGATCCCTGTAATCATTGTGTAGCAACTTGTTTAGTGTAAGTAACAGTAAAGTAATTTAAGCTCTGTCTTAAAATATAGGTTGATAGGGCAACAAACACAAGCAGTCAAATGATCAGAAAAACTAATAGTTAAGCCTGTTTATCTAGACTGCTTTATTTGGAGGTAAAACTTAAAATGTAAGTGCCTGTATAATGTGACATATAATGTTATAACAAATACAACCAATGGCTAGAGCTATAAAAATAAAACCCAAGTTGTAACAAGACACAGTACTACACAGTTAGAGTGAATTGTGTGTTCAGTGTTGACAACAGCGTTATACCAAAAACTGAAATATAGGATACAGCATTAAATAGAAGAGAACTCCAATAGATCAACTGAGACAGTTTTAGTATGGTGCTCCGAAACCAACAAGGTTATCAGACGAGTCAGAAATATCACTGGTAACCTCAATTAATAATAAAGTAAATTAGTATGCAAAGTACTATAACACTTATTACCTTTCCCTTACGCCCCAATTATTTTTGTATTTCCTTCCTCCAATCATTTCACTAAAGTTGGGGGGTGGACAATTTATTTAGTATTTTTTGTTCTACTTGTTGAAATTGTCTTTACAGCATTCACTACACACATGTTCAAAATATACATACACAAAATCTACACAAAAATGAAATACAATCTGGTATCTGTGGCAGGACTGTGTTTTGGGGGAGTGGCTTTAAAGGGATTTTTCCACTGGATTCACAAAACGTAGCTGTCTTTTGCTAGTTTCTCCAACGTCACCTTCCCAGACCCTAGCTTTAAATAAATTCTAACTTTATTTTACTCTTCAGTTAATTTTTTACTAGCTAACTTGTACTTGGCTTTCCTATTTTATTTGCTCTCAGCACTCTTCAAATCATTTATCTATTCCCTGTTTTATCCATGAAACATTACTTAAAATCCTCACCATGTTTCTAACTTTCTTTATGATTACGGTTTTCATTTACTGGACCTGCAGACACCATGCAGCCGCGCTAATGTGGGCGGCTGTAGCACCAGAAGCCATCAGCAGGTGGCATCATGAGCTGCTGTTTGTGACCCTCCTACAGTAAGGCTCACCACAGTCTCTGAGGTTTCTCTGGACTGCTGTGGTAGAGTGACTTGCATAGCTTCCCAGGGACCTCTCTCTCTCTCTCACTCACTCGCTATCCTACCCTCTCTCTTCATATTATGCTGACATGGAGCCAAAACATTTGTGGCATTCCAAAACTTACTCCTCATGGATGGCAAACCAGTTTAACAGTCGCCCTACTACAAGTCATCCACTAGGCTGTACTGTACTCAGTTCTTCAGCAGTTGTTTTTGTCTCTCTGAGTGGACAGAAACAGAAACTATACGATCAGGAATACTCCCTTCACTGCCTCCGATTCATTAGCTACAGTAAATTCCTCTGAGCTCAGTCACATTCACACTGTGGCTGTGTCCTCATCGCTTTAAGCTGAATGTGTTGTCATGTTTCATGCGTCTCACCACAATGTGACAGCAGCTTCCTGGGTGAGGTTAAACAGGGCTCTCATATCCTGCGCTGAAGAGACAAGTGTCTAGTTTCTAAGTGTCTAGGCTCGAGTAGATTTTATTTTCAGTATTGCTTTTCTGTGCTTTCTTCACAGAGGTTTACATTGTTCCTGTTCTTTGGTCATGGTAAGTACTTTAACAGGGAGTAGAAGAAACCAAAGCAATCTGCCTCCAAACCAGTTCATACAAAATGAGTGAAGATTACATGAACTGGAATGTTGTTTGTTCAGACATTTCATCAGTCATTTAGTTATCAGATTAGATTCACGTGTATTAAAAGTTACCCTGTGGATTAATCTTCTAATCTTTCGGTTTACGTTCAGTGTTTCTCACCAAAACATACTGTGTGTATCATTAAGGCCTCCCAAACGTGAGCCCATTAAAATCCTCATGTTTCTATCAATTGATCTATTCTAGCTATCCACCCAGGACTGCACAGAGCGAGCGGTCAGCCCACACAGGGTGGAAGGTGAGCCACGGCCGATCCCTTGCTCAACGGGTACCCTATGTTTCCTGGCTGACATCCCACTTTGACACCATCACGTGTTTCCAATTTTCATTAAATAAGGGGATTTTTCTGGTTAGGGTTAAACCCTATTATTAAAATAATAATCTAGCAAGTGATTTCTGCTGGGTTTAATTTACTACTCCACGTAGACATTTCATATCCAGACCTTTTTCCATAACCACACCAGTGCTCTGAGAATAGGGACGCACCGATACCAGCGTAAAATTAATAAGCGTATTATTTTTTGCAGTGCTGCCGCCACCACTTGAAAAAGTGGCTTTGTGCATATTGCATGTAGCTGTAGCAAGCACGACATAGCCCCAAACTGCTGAGCCTTTGTTTTTAGCTCTCTCCATGCTATGTTAGCTCTCCTGGCAAAATGTTCGGGTACCGGTGCACTGCCTACGCTTCACGTAGTACATGCGTAATTGAACCGAACAGATCGGCCCCCTAGATTATCCCCCTTGTCACAGGTACAGCTTTCTTGTGCATGCGTTGTATTTTATTCTTCTTTTTTCTTTATAAAAATGTATATTTAAGCTTAGACAAAAGCTTTATATGTGAAATGTTGATATTGATATTGTATCTTTATCTATACAGAAAAAAAAGCAAATAAATACAGTGTAAGCTATTTGTTTACTAATTTGGTCCTCATGCTGATGCAATGCCTTTCTTGTCTACTATCACGGTGTTCGCTGTGGTCACTCAATAACAGTTCCACTTTGTGTGTGTGTGAGTGCATGGATTGCTTTACTGCTTTGCAAACTATCTACACATGTTGGCTGCTCAATAATCCAATAAAACTGTGGAAATATTGCTGTGTTTGTGAGAGAGCGAGAGACTTTTGCAGGTTGGAACCAGTTGACCTTCGACCTCTCACCTTCAGCCACACCCCAGGGGTACTGCCTCCCACGCACTCGCTTTCCATTGACCTCGATAATGGTATTGCTGCCGACTACAGCCAAGGGTAAACGATCCTGCAGAGAGGAGGGAGGGGACACAACTGTTGCATAGCTCACACACAATGGCTAAAAATACACTGTAGGCTGTGCCCTAACATACACACAGACATAGTATGAACAACATAAATCAAGAAACTGTTCCGGGCAACTAAAAAAAAAAAACTAAGACAGTTTTATTTAAAATGTCATGGAGAACAGACCTTGATTTTTCTGACCAGCTTCATTTCCTCCTCATCATCTGTCTCTGGGAACTCATAGATTTTGATTTTATGCTCCTGGATTTCTTTCATGATCTGCACACAGCACAGAGGAAACAGGGAGAGGCAGGGTGACACAGCATGAGAGGGAATGTAGCAGCCTGAGCTGTATGTGGGGCAAACAGGTCCAGCAACATCAGTCGTCTCAACCTACCTGCTAATGCCCCAGACACACACACACACACACACACACACACGACCGCTACCATGATATGTACACAGATAGTACAACTTCTATACTTACACTTAAATATGACACTGTGAGAAAGCAAACGGCACAACACAAATACAATTCAAGTCTTCAACACTGGTGGAAGGCTGGACTTTTGTGTAATAGTACCAAAGCCATACCGTTTTGAGCACCTTACTTTGAGAAATATAAACATGTTTTTCTATAAAACCTTCATAGAACATCATAAGCTACACTTTTTTAATTGTGTCTAACACAAGCAGAAGTACAATAACTTTGCCTCTATGAAATTACAATATATTGGATTTATGTTAAGACAGACATAAGCTAAGTGAGGAGGCTCAAGCAAAAAGAAGTTGAACCTGGCTTAACTTTTGCCAAACTGCTGTGGCACTGCTTTTTTTAATCCATCGTCGGGGAATTATAAGCCACTGTGCAGTGTTTTGGTGTCTGATGAGCCTTCAAACTCATGGATCTGTTACTCAGATGGGACTTTCTAGATGAACCCGTGTTTTTCAGTCAGTAAGGCTTTGTCCCCAGTGTTAAATGCTAACTTAGATACATGACAGTTTTCAATACTCTGTGCTACAGACACATTTTGGTCAGGACCTACAAAGTACTGAAACGTGATATCTAGCCCAATGCCCAGCAGCAGTACTTAGCAGTAATTAGAACGCAAAGTTCCATATCAATTAAAGCCATGTAAAGTAAGAGAGCAGTGGTTCACTGTCATTATTGATTAAATATTTAGAAACGGTACCATTGCTGCCTGTTACTTGGTTTCTTAAATTCTGTATTCTACATTTTTGTTCTGTCTAAATGGAGAGACAGACAGAAACCCCTCCCTGCAGACCATCACACAAGCTGATGGTCCTTTAACTTCACTGTTACAGAAGAGGCTTTTCCAGGACCATATAAAAAGCTTCACGTTATGAATTCACGAGGTTATAATAATGATCAGCTCTACGTGTAATTATGAAAGAGCGGAGGAGCAGAATTGTTTGTTGACCAGAGAACAGCGCTTCTGGTGTAAACATCTGGCACATCCGCCTCATGTGTCGACACTCAGCTGTTCGACACTCAGCTCGCCTAGGTTGCAAAATGTAGATTTGTTTGTAATGTAGGTTAACTTATTGTAAGAAACATTTTGCAGTGCTGGACTGAGAAATATATTAAGTTGCTGTACTATGTTCCAAAACGCAGATTTTCCTTTCTGCCAGTGTGCGTGTGATGTCTGTTCAGAACACGGTGGGTCATGTTGGTAACTGTCATTTTTGAGTTGGTTTGACACCAGCTATATTTTGTTACAGTTTTGTACGCCGTTTGCCCCGATGCCCCTGGCCAAACAGAAAGATAAAGCATTCGGACACACACACCTGTTTCTTGAACTGTTGACACTCCTCAGGAGTCATTGTGTCGGCTTTGGCGATGAGGGGGATGATGTTTACTTTTTCATGTAACCGTTTCATGAATTCAATATCAAGGGGCTTCAGTCTGGGGAAGAAGCAAAGAGAAGAGACGGTTAAATGGTTAGAGAGCCACTGGATGGCTGTGGTGTCAGTAAAGCTGCAGGGCTGGGTGACGCAGCGAGCAGCTGTCACATACAAGGATGAAAGTCATGTTTCATGGTCTGGCTGACCTCAATCTAAACATCTGGATGGACCAGACAGCATTGTAAATCTGTCGGTCTGGAATCTGAAAATTCTTTTTCAAATGTCATTATAATGTTTTACTATTGTATGTGTATTATATGTCTGTGTTGCTGCCACGGCATCTACAGTACATAAGGCTCTGTTTAGATAAAGTATATGAACTAAAGTCTCTGAGTTAGTCACAGAAGGATTTAACTGAAAGCATTTTTGAGGGGGGATAGCAATAGTTTTTAGGCTGAAAGTAGTTGATGTTGAGGCCATTTTCATGTAAAGGAAAAGTTAATAAATTGTTAATAAACAATAACAATAATTTTTTTCAATAACAATGTAACAAACGATCAATAAATATTCAATAAATGTTTGATTTTGAATCATTACTTAAATCATGAATTAGGACTTAACTTTTTTATTAAGACATTTATTTTGTTGAGGAAAAAGGACTGAAAAAAACCTACTTACTTAATTTTACTCATGCATATTTGTTGACAAAGATATTATCATAATTGTTTTGAATGTTCCACCTCAGACTGAAGTGATCTACTGTTTGGCATCAAGTGTTGACCATAAAGAAAAGTTTAAACCACAATAAACCATCAGGTTTCTTAAACTTTCACTCAGAAGCAAAAATCTGCCTTTAAACTCAACAAAACACAAAATTACGATTTGATACTTATCGTGATAATTATCGATATCGAAAAATGTGAAACCTTGTATTGTGATAACATTTTTGGCCATATCTTTCAGCCCTTCCATGTTGCATAAGGATTAAGACACTGATCATGAGCCTCGTTTTATGTCTGGCTCTCTCCCTTGTTGCCTGTTGTCTCTTTAACAACGCTGTCTAATATTAAAAAACAAACAAAAAAAACAATCAAAGCAAAATCAGTCTTTGACCACCAAAAATCTATGGGACAATATTCCAAGTCAGTACGTCTTCATATGTCTCCATAATTATGTAGTGATCGCTTAACAGAACTGACTGTAAATATTGACAAACAGCTGATGTATTTACGTGAAATAGGTTTAAATCAGAGAAGTAAGAACTATTCCACAACAGCATTCAACAGGTGGACCACTGAGACAATGTTTCTAAGAACAATGCTCCTTTTCTTCAAACCATGTAAATAACATGCCAAAATTACATTCAATGGGTAGTCCTTCACTGCCACTGCAGCAGTAATAAGTTCAAGTCAGCCCTATAAAGATGGTCATGTGCTCCCATGCAACTACTCGGACATGAAACTGGTCAGAGGACATGCTGGAAAAACAGGAGGTTTAAATGATTCTGTATGGTTGGGATTTTCTACTTTAAAAATAGCATACTTTCAACAGGAACTGTTGTTCTATTAAATAAATGTGAGCACATTACCCAACAAATATAAAAGAATGCCATCAGAGAATTAAAATGTTATCTTAAGATAAATTTTCCATAGTTCTGTTTTTAAAACCAAGGTTAAATTTACTGAGAATTCCAAGCGTTCCAAGCTGCCTGCTCCAAATGCCATAATAAAACACTCTACTTGGATGATCTTTTGCCCGATGTCAGCTGGGATTGGCTCCAGCTCCCCGCGACCCTGTACGCAGGATAAGCGGTTGACGATGGATGGATGGTTTTAGACATTTATAGATTTTGGAGAAATTGGAGATTACTTACATTTCTTAAATGTATTTTTTACTTGTAAAATGGTTTCATATTGATTCAAGTTTGGTGGTATTAGTTTGTTATAAAGATTTTCCAGAAATCTTATTTTATATACTTTTTATGAAAGACCCACTTGCCATTACTATTGACACTAATTATTCTCCATAATAATTCCTAGTTCAGCTGCAGAAGTGTGTGTAATGCCCAGCCTCTATACCCTAATGACAAGTATTTATCAAAGGTTTATAAATTACAGCATAAAACACCAAAACACATACATTTAAAAAGTCCCTTTAAAAGTTTAAAAATGTCCCAAGAGCCAGATTAACAAAAACAGTACAGCTAATAATGCCCTGCAGTCTGTGCTGTAAATTTCACACATTAAAAAAAGACCAATGCTGGTCTAATGTTTTAGTACAACCCCAATACACACACACACACACACACACACACACAGCTCCAGGGCATGTGTTGAAAAATGAATGAGTCCATGTGGTGCTTTTCATTTGCCAAGAGAGCCAACAAGGCCGCGGTCAGTAATCCACACTGGGTCAGTGCGGGCCAACAGGCTCAACAGCGGCTAAAACCACCTTTTGTTGTAGGCAGCACAGTGTGGCCTAGTGTGTGCGCATTTGTGTGTATGTTTGGCAGAGGCCAGAGCCAAGACACAGATGGGAGGAATGGGGTCTCCAGGTCAGCGAGCTCAGGACAGATTACACCAATGTTATTCCTGCTTGGTAGCCTGGTAGGAGGCCACAGGCAGAGCCAGCTGGGTTTGGACTGCTTACCTGCTGGCCAGAGAATGAGGCAGCAGGCAACACCGAAACACACAATCTGAAATCTGCAGCTCTGTTGCTTTATTTTTTCCTGTGTGTTCCCACGAGTCCACAACGAGGTGAGGAACACACGAGGAAACAAGGAAAAAAACCCTGAAAGACAGCCTCATATTGAAAGTCACTGACCTCGCTTCGCTTACTAAGAGGTAGAAGCTACCTGACTGGAAACATCACAAACTGGCAAGGGCTCTGCAGCGGGTGATTCAAACTGCTCTGAATATCATTGGTACCCATCTCCCGAGCATCAGTGATATCAGTGAGGTGAGGTGCCTACGCAGAGCCCAAAGGATACTAAAGGACAGTACCCACCCAGCCACAGCCTGTTCACCCTGCTGCCTTGATGATAGTTTATTTCTGTTACCATTTTTAAATGTGCTTTTATATTAATGTATATTGTCTGCTTTGTAGCAGAAGGGAGTTACAAACTTAGTTTCACTCTACAACCTGTTGTACTGTGACAAAATAAATCTACCTTGTACTAACTTAACAATATGGGTCCTCAAACATTTTTATTTCATCCCATTTGTACTTCTGTTTCTTAATTACCACTAGCTATCTCTTACTATGGTAAACACACAGCCTCGATCCGGATTGGTTCACACAGCCTGCTATGACTGTCTCAGATTTTAAACATTTCAACACACGTCCACATTTCTGAGGAGGTCATGTGACCTGACACTACCACAGCCACTGTACTTATCAGACGAAATTTTTTGGCACATAGTCAAACTGGTTACAAAACCTTTATACTGCCAGAGTGAATACAAAGAAGTCAGCTGCACATGCTGTCAGCTAATTCTTAAATGACACAAATGACAATTCATGAATTACAAATCAGTTATCTTCACCGGGGCATTCCATTCGCAAATCCATCCCTTTCTGACGGCACCCTTTGAATTTGAACACATTTCCTGCACGATAACCTAAATGAGAGAGCGCTAGACTGAGGTTTGTTTAACCAGAATGACCAACCGTTCAGGAGACAAGGGCCCTTGAAGTATGCCTGCTATCTGCTGAGCAACAGCAGCCTTCTGAGTATGTGGGGGCAGGTCAGTCACACACACATTCTTAATGATTCTGTTTCACCTCAAATATTTCTTCAGTTTTCCCTGATGATTCTCTATGTTTAGGTACGACAACACGCTGTGTGTGATGTCATATTAATCTTGCATGCAGGTCACTTTCAGGTCATGTCCAGTTCTGACATGGGCCACATTTAAAAAAATAATTTGAAGAATACATCATAAAAATAAAATAAATCGATGTGGGCAATACCATTGAGGATTAAGGCCTGCAGAGTGATGTAGCCTAATGACTTTGATCATTTTAAAATCTCAGAATGCCACAATGACTCTAAAGTAGCCAATTACCAGACATACCAGTTATTTACCGTTTAATCTGTCAAGTGGTCGGTGTGTGAAACAATTCATTTGAAAAAATTCAGTGACTTTCTAGTGATTCCATGATCAGTACCTACCCATGCCCAGACGGAGCGATGAAATACAGGCAGCACTGCACTCTGTTGTCCGGCATCTGCCGTCTGTTGACCCTGGACTCCGCGTTGAGGTAATCCTCAAACTTGCTGTCGATGTAGTCGATGACCGGCTGCCAGCTGAGGACCACAAATTATTCACATCAATGTCAGAAACAATTAGATACAAATATAGTGTATTATAGTAACTTTTATTGACCACTGACAGATTGCTGAGCTTACCAGTTACTGTTGTCAACTGCATCACCGAAGCCGGGGGTGTCTACGATGGTGAGCAGGAGCTGCACTCCCCCTTCCTTTACCAGAACCTTAGACTGTTCCACCTGCAATGGCCAAGAATGTTGACAGAAATCAGTAAAGCTATTTATGCTAAAAAAAAAAAAACATTTATAGCCACACCTGACTGCTTGGCTGAGGCACTGATTTTTTTAAACGAAAAAAGGTCACAGCACGAAATGACACACAAGTTTCTACCTACCCACTGCTCACAGCATGTTTATCAACTTCAGCTTACTTCATGTCAAATACAAGTTTATATTTTAGTCTTATTATTTACAATTTAATTCCTGTTTGCAGCGAAGAGACCAGACACAAACATGTGTGGGTGTGCTTTCAATTAGTATTTGACTGACAGAAACCGACAGTCAAACATAATCAAACGACTGACAACACGATTTCCAACTGGGCCCTAACTCTTCCCATGTGCTGTCCTATTTACAGGGACACATGTTTATACAACGTTTTTGAAAATACCATATCCAGGAAGGCGACTCTGACCCTGGAACTGTGGTAAGCACTGGCCAGTCAGCAGCATTTTGGTGAAATATTCAGTTATGCAGTGATCACTGCCCATGTTTACTAGGGTTGGTGTGAAAGAAGACACCATTTGCTGGGGTATTTCTTGTTCAGTATTTGAAATGATTTATTTTAGTTTCATTATTAAAAAAAAAAACAACTCAAAACTAAAAATTTCAAAAGTTAATTGCAGCTGAATCAAACCGCTTGTATGTTGGTTGGTCACTTGGATCGTTCACTTGTAAGTCGCACTAGTCTGCCTTATTAACGAAGCAGGCCACTGACCTCAGCTGACTACTTTTTCTTTACTTACTCAAAGTACAGTAATACAAACACAGAATAAAAATAGCTCCGCAAACACATTAATCACAGCGGGGCAAAAATATTTTTCAACCACTTCAATCAATGAGATCTGCACTGGACAGATGATGAATGTGGTGAACAAAGCCACCTCTGAGCACATCAGAAAGGCCAGAAGGGATGGGCTTTGATCAGCGTGGGGTCAAGACAGAACTCATGATCAGCAGATGAACTTTGATTTAATCAGCAGATCTGAACCAGACCATGTCTGTCTCATATCAGAGCGGCTGAGGAATGAGAAACACTCCAGCCAGGTCCACACAGCAGACACATCAGCAGACAAAACATCGACCTTACAACACTCCCTAAATACATCTGCTATAACCTTTGATTTCACTCCAAGTGTGAACATACATTTTTAAGATGACAATTTGAAATACATCTGACAAGGTACGTTTATTTGTCATTTTACAACAGGGTTGTATAATGAGATGAAGTTTGTAGTTCTCTTAATGCAACCCACAAAGCAAACGTTCTATACAAAAATAATAAAATGAAATACAGAAATGAATTATTTTGTACAGTGGAGTGCTGAGAATTCTTAAGCTTAATTTAGCCGGCAACTTACTCTTAAGTAGCATCGCAGTATGTCCATGGTATGCTCCCTAACTGGGGATGGGCTGCTTTCTCATTGCACCACATGTCGGTTACACAGGAAAACCAGGTTCTCACAACAAGGACAAGTGAGTCAAAGATAAAGTTGTACAATAGGAGCTTGGTGCTGAAAGTCTCTTTATCATTAGGCAGTAGAGCTGCTGGACTAAATGAAACAATTCTGTCCAGACTTTTTGACTGGGTGTATTAGTGGGTAATTAAGTCTAGTGTTTCCCCTTAAACTTCAATAATCCTTTTCTTAGGTGGAGAACCTCAGAGTCATTGTAGACAGAGGACACAAGATACTTTTACAAATCAAGTCTGGTCACAAAATCAACTAACAACAATGGAAAAAGACAGGGCCGCTGGAAACAGAGGGTACTCAACTCAGCTGGTACAGCCTCCTCTAGTGCCGCCCAGCTGCCAACTATTTGGCAGACAGATCTGTCAGCAGCCCGACAGGCGAGATAAATGAAGTATGACCAGAACACACTTGTCTTGTTTGTAATTCTTTATACCAGTCGTTTTGGGCAGTGCTAAGCCCAGGATGCAGGGTCAGTGCCCATGCAGTGTAAAGGGGAGGAGAATTCTGATGAAATAGTCGGCCAATGGGAGACTTGTACCCACCGGCTACTTCCTGTGAGTCAAACTAGCCCTTAACTAGCGACTCACAGTAAACTTGTGAAATGCCCAAACAAAATCATTGTATAGACAGGATTATCTGTTAATTCAGTGAATTTAGAACCTGATAGAAAGGCACATCATCACAATACAGATGCTAAAGAGACAGTATAAATATAGTATAAACAGAATGGCAACATCTCTGGTAGAAGATACGCGTCTATGGTCTCCAGGATTGGGCGATGTCTACAATGAAACATCGGGATGGACAATGTCGTCGGGGTCCAGCAGTTGTCTGTGCATGTTACCTGACGTGTATGTGTGTGAGTGTGGGGAGAAGAGAATTCCGAGGCAGGTGCAAAGCATACTTAACGATGCGGCTCAACATCGTGATGTCTGTCAGCCATCGCAGACGGCCGATGAAATCGTCTATCAGCCCAACCCTAATGGTCTCATGGTATGTTGTCATATTGGGGAAAACTTTTGATTTCTATATGTGATTTATTTGGTTCTCACTGTGTGTCAACTTCAGTAAATTCATCTGTTTATTTTAATTATGGATCGTCACAAATCCGCTATTTTCTTTTAGTTTAGACAACTTTCATTAGGGATGTAAATGGAGAAAATGTATTTTTGTTTTTATTTTGAAAATGGTAGCTCAATGGCCATAATACTTACTATCAGAGTTTAGGCACTGAAACACCAGCATTTTATCAACATACAAAAATATATCATCATCGGTAATGCTCCACCAAAAGACTATTTTGCACTCTTTTATAGAGGGCAGACAAAACGGGCTGACTGACAATCTCTGACTGACCTCTCTGCATCAAGACTAGGGCTGCACAATATATCGTTTCAGCATCATCAATGCAACATGCATATAGTCACATAGCAGGATGTGCAATGTCAAGCAAGTCAAATGTCAAACACCTCAACTTTTTTGCTGCTTGATACAAAAGTAAAACTCACACGGTGCTTATTTTCCATGACTACTGTACAAGAGAAGTTTGTCTGATGTAACATAAGTTACTCCGATACACAGAGTTTGTTGCTAGTGAGTGACAAGCAGGCTCTGCATGCACAGCGAACCACCAATCACAATGTTGATTGAAACAACCAAAGCAGGTCCAGTCCCCGTTAGTTGTCTAAAATATCTTGAAAATAAATGAGGAACAGGAAGAAAAAAAAACAAACAAAAAAAAAACCACAGAAAAAAATAAATAGCAACTTTTATAAACCACTCAGGAAGCTGGTATATAGCTGCTCTCAAAATTTCTGTATTTTTCATATCTCAATATATATCGCACAAAAGAAAAATATTGCGATGTCAGTTTATTACAATATCGTGGATTCGAGACATAATCACAATGCATCTAGGAATCCATTTCCCACCCCTACTATTAGCATACAGACTGTTGAAGCACAAGTGTGCCCAGCAAAGCTTTTATAGCATACCCTTGCCCCCCTGTGACCTCCCACCCACCACTCACCAGCATCTGTCATGTACTGGAATCTATCAATGTCTGGTTGTCTTTAAATTGACCTCTGACCTCCAGAGCTGCTTCTGGGAGGCTGGGCTGACCAGACAGACACTTGTTCGACTGACATATAAATGTTGGAAAGTGGAAATAAAAGTCACTGCAAGGCAGCTGGATTACACTCTGTCTATGACTCATTGGACAAGAAGATACTGTCAGAAGATATGCACAAAATTTAAAATACCTTTATAACCATGTGACTGTGAAAGCATGACGCTTGTGACACCAGGAATGCCTATGCAGATCTGGACAGGCTGCTATAGATAAGAACTTACATAATATCCATATAACACACTTAAAATTAAACGTGTTAGACTGCTGAGTGGACAACTCTGAAGAATCCTGCAGTGTCTCTCGTCTTCTGCTAAATAACAGGATGAGTCAAGCCACAGACATGCCTATTAACCAGACAGGCTGCCCACAGACAGTGAGCTCATGGGAAAAGGAACAACACCACCAGGCTACACCATGTCGCACAAGGACAGAAATGCAAGACGTCAGTACTACGGTTACTTGGACTGGATCACAGGACTGCAAGCTTATTAATAATGTTATAATTACATGTGTTTTCTCTTTCACTATGATCTTCAGTCAGCACCGGCAGACTCACTGGTAAATTTTATTTAATTGTGATATGCCAGTTCGAAGAGACGACAAATAGAAACTCTGATGCACTGTGTTTGGAAACACAATTATTCTGACAATGTGCCATTAACTTGTTTAGCTCATTATAATACAGCCAAGCTACAAACCGCACCCCTGCTCTTACAGTTTCTGATCGCTCTGCTCAATACTGCATCCTGTCAATACTGTGACACTGCATGCTGTTTCCAGGCTGAATGCAGAGAAGTTTCACTGACAGCTAACGTCACCAAAAAACGACAAACACCAACCGAATCAGTCATGTTCCTGTCCAACTGCATTTACATCGGCAATATATGTAAGCTTAAAAGTAAAAAGGGTTTATATTTTCAACTGTTCGGTTATCAAATAAATAAAAAATTCACTTAAAAAGAAAAGTATGTATATGGTATGATTATAATATAGCAATGAATCATGTGTGACTTATTTTATTCAGTCTCTAAAACAGAAACAACTTTGATTCCTACAGTGTGCATCAAAATACCCAGCTAGTAAAGTAAACTTTTACATAAATTTAATTCTTTTGGTGCTTTCACACCTAACCCGTTTGGCTCAGTTAAAATGAACCCTGGCGCGCTCACACAGGAACCGGACCAGAACTGAGAATGCAACAATGTATCATTTTTGTCCCTTTGTCCAAACCATATCAACCAAACTACAGGTGTGAAAGCACCCTTAAAGTGCGTAGAAATTCCTGAAATTAACTGGTTGCTAGACTATAAAATCTAACAATATTCATCTATAGATCAATTGAACAGGGTGTAATTTACCTAAACATAGCATAAAAATACAAGCATAAATGAAAATAGGATAGGGCAATATTAATGGGGTGGTTTTATGGTTGGCGCCTTAAAAGGTACAATGTGTAAGAATTAGATGCTACTCTCCACCTGTCAAAATTAAAAAACTAGGGGGAAGCAGATCACATATCAGGTCATGCTAACTCCTATTAGCTAGTTAGCTCAGTCAGCCATGCAGCTAATTTTGCGGCCCTATTCGCTGACTGAAAAACCAACAGAACCGGGCTCAGCAGCCTCCCAGTGAACCAAGACCGAACACATCCTCCGAGACAGACGGAGGCCAGTTTGAAGACAGGGAATACAGTACAGCGGTGATTTAAAGTGACTCTGACCACGACTCTGACTCAGGGGAGGTGTCAAGCAGGAGGAGGGAGAGGGAGGTCAGAGCTGTTCCTTCTTCACATTCTGTTGATAATGTTTGTTCATTTTTAGTCAAAGATTTAAACAAAAATTCTGGCCATATCTTACACATTGTACCTTTAAGTCCTAGTTCACCAGGCATCCAGTGATAAAGTAAATATTAAGAAAGAATCGAATTTCAATGGAGACTGAAAGCTAGAAATTAAACCTTCCATGTAAATTGTTTTCTATTACTATTTTTGGCTGATCCAATGAATTAAATACCTGACAGATCAAAGTATTTATTTACTTTGATGCAATTCTGACAATAGACACTTTTTTATTGGCTATAGTGTACCATGGTCAAAAATATTAGTGTTATTATCAGAATAACTGTTTTTAGTGCTTACTTGATTATTTTAGTTGCATATACAGTTTGTACAGTTTTAATTTTAACATGTTTGTACTCTGTATGTTTGACATGTTGTTCTCTTAAAGAGTCACTGTTTAACGCAGTCACTGCAACACAAACTGGAGTCACTACTAATAGTGAGGCTGAAACTTTAATTAGTAGCAAAAACTACTGATCTAGATGAACTGACACAATCTTTCAAACAGTGTTCACTGGGAATCACAGAATTCCCTTTCCGTTATATGAATCATCCACTTCTTCAGATGATCTTGTTATTTTAACCTCTAAAATTCCACTGAAGCAGGAACAAGTGACAGATATAAATGCAAGGCATGTTTGTGTACTGGCAGGACAAGACTGAGCTCAGTGCACAAGGCGGTTTGCTGGCTAATAACCAAGTCCCTGTCCTTGTATGGTCTCCAGCCTTAACGAGTCTCATTAACAAGGAACAACAGAGACATCTGTCCTGGCCTATCACCTCTAACTGTTAACTGTCCGCCTGCATGGTCATCTTCCTCTTTTCATTTGCTTAATAATGAATTGGATTCTATGACACAGCATTCCTCTGGGTTTCATCACATTCTTAAGCATGAAAAAGTGGCCACAATTATTTGAAATTTAATTAGTTTGTGGTTCCTGGAAAGAGAAAAAGAGCAGCTCTCTGCTCTCCATATTTATTGTCTTGGTCCTTGGAAGAACAAACAAGCAATACACAGACATATGGTACATTTCATTCCAAGATTTCAGCTCTCAATGCATTTCTTTGGAACTGGAAATCCCGAGTAATCCTCAATATTCAGTCTGGGAGCCTACAGAAGCACACACACCCCCATCTAAATCACATTTAAACTTTTAATAAGGAGGTGTAATAGACGGGTAAACAAATTGGAAGAAACAGTGGGGCAAAGCCCCTCAGTGTGTTGCCAAGGATTAGAGGAGATTTAGAGCAAAGCAGTAGATCACAGGGAACAGGTGAAGGGAAGATCCTCAACATGCAGCTGATCTGATGTACACTGGGCCAAAGTGAACACTTATAATTCCCTACTAAAGGCGAAGGACAGGAGAGAAGCCTTTGGAGCTGCTCAACACCAACTGTATCACCTTTCACTCTTCAAAAGGAAGTAAAAAAAAAAAAAAAAAAAAAAAAAAAACAATATGCAGCTGTGCACCCCGTTTGAGGAAACTGCCAAACCCTTATCGTCTCAGACTGCAGACTCAGAAACCTTCAGTATTACTCCTGCTAGCAACTTCCTTCTTGGCGCAGTCATACCTGCAGCTTTGATATTGGTTATTGCATGATTTAACATGACAACTATTCAAACTATAGTGAGCTCATGAAAGCGATAACATTTTCTGTTGTAAACAGGTGACTGGCAGAAGAAGAATGGATTTGTAAGAACTGGGGTGTTGGTAGGGCTGCGCATAACTTGAAATTAGTAGTGATAAATACTTTGGGACTGATCTTTTTTTCGTTAATTCTCTTTAAAGAGTAACTTAACACTAAATCCCCTTTTTGAGTTTGTATAGTTACTTTATTATACTATCTATTGTTCCCGATCCTATTTTACAGTGTGTATTGCAACAGTAGCAGAAGTCATAGTTCCTGCTGTGTTACTGACTGAACTGTGTCAGGGTTAGGCATTTCTTGAATGCATAGGGAGTGTTCAAGCTACAACGGGGCAGTAAGTTGCTCATTAAAGCTACATCAAAGCCCCTGAAACACGGTTTCCAAAGTAAAGTAAACAGTGAACAGCGTTTCCCACAGAATAGCATAGTATATTTTGTATTTCTCATAGCTTATTTGTCATTTCACCAATTTAATTCTACTTCATTTCCAGCCTTATTTTAGTGTTTACTCACTAATTGAATCGTCTCCCCTTCCCTTCTGCCCACACCTACACTTATGCTGCAAACACAGGGCCTCTTCCTGTGTCTCTCTCCCTGTATTTGTCTTCTTTGTGGACTTTCTCCATCTGCAGTATGTGTTAAAAAGTTAACCAAAAGACACAGATTTTGCCTTCTGGATTTTTCTTCAGAATGATTAATTCAAACAACAAAGAACTGATTCATGTTGTTCTTGAAATATATTAAAGATTTTAATATACATTTTTTTTATTTGATTTCCCCATGAATGAATGTGCTGTTTGCCTCTGCATAATTAAAAACACAAAGACAGGCAGGGCTAAATGTGCGTTGCGCCCCGCCACGCTGTCATGCAGACTCTGTGCAGACTGGTTCAGCGCTCACTGAGTGAACAGTATGGCCGGACTGGGACACAACACAGCCTCTGAGGCCGACAGAGGCCAGTTTGACGACAAGGAATACAGTAGCGAGGTGGTTTTCTGACTCAGCTAGGACAGTTAGCTGCCCGCTAACTGAGCTAACTAGCTACAGACATGCAGTTAGTAACGTTAGCTGTTCGTGGTTTATCAAAATGTAAATGTATGTGTTCAACAAGAAACTCTATAAATCACCTTGGTACTATAACGTTATTTCCTGTTGGTCTCCGTTTTCGGTCTCATTCATGCCGTGTTCATTGGGAGGCTGCTGAGCGCAGTTTTTGTTGACTGCTCGCTCGCCTCTAACTTTAATTCTGGGGCGCCGCTCTCTGACGTTATTCTGGCCTAAAAACCTGCAGCCTTTAAGTAAAGGTGTAACGTTAAACACGATACACTCCCCAGGTTCTCCGAGCTCCCAGTCCGGGCTGAGGCAGCTATGACCACAAGACTAACTGAGCTAACGTTAATTACATGACGCCAGCTACTTAGCTGCAGTTAGCGGTTAAGTTAGTAACAAGTTCCACTTTTTGTTCATCAGCAAACCCCGTGAATTACAGAGAGTTGAGACAGAGCAGCCGGGGGGACACGGGGGAAGTTAAATATTATAGGATGCAGGCAGCTGTCTATCAAAGATGAAGTTTAACACTGATGGAAGCTTCATCAGGACTGTGACTGACATTGGACTGGCAACATAAGCAAACACCTCCAGATGGTGTTTTGGATCAAATGTTGCTAAATCTTCATCGATGCAAAGAAACACATCACTGTTTTCCAACTGAGCCATGCTGACTTTAACTAGTGAGAAGTGCTATTAAAAACAAAACACAGAAAATCTCTTATTTAAAACAACAACAAACTGTTCAAATGTTGGCAGATTATTGTATGTTTGTGTACGAGCCCGGCACTTACAGAAAGAAGCTGAATGAGAAATTAGGTTTTTAGGGCCTTCAATATTTTTTTTTTATAGAAACAGTGAACCCTGACACTACCTGCTCAGCACCAAACGGCATACAAAGAGACCAGGTGGTGAACATAGTGGAGTATTTAGCAAAACAGTGCTAAAAAGGAGAGCGAATAAATGTGCATGAATGCTAACTCATATGAATGCTAAAGTTGCTCTGTGTCTGCTGGATGTGTAAACAACTGTTAAACTGGTTACAAAGTGAAGCTTTAAAGCACTACATCTTGGTTTTCTAGGATTGTTAACCAGCGTATCACAAATTGATGGCAGACCTTTCAGTGGAGGAAGTCTCTTGTCTTGGAATGGGGAGTGGTAGTGTACTGTCTACTAAGGCGCGTGCCTTGTTTTATCAGTGCATCCTCTCGGGACGCAGTACACACTTTAATGAGGTGTATCACATCTATTATCATCGAGACAGGAAATGAAGCGCGAGTCAGCTTAAATGTTACCCGTTTTTGTTTTAAGAACAGACAACGTAATTTCCATTATATTTCTAAATAAAGGCTAGCAGCTAGAGCCACCCGCGTGTGATGTGATGGTTATAAATACTACATTTATTGTCTGATTGATTTGACTCATGGAAAATAGTGACTAGCTGTTACAAAAGACTGTTTTTGCCTGTACTATAGTAGAGTAACGTAAATCTAACATTTATCAATATACTGTATACTTTTGAAAATTTGGTTAGATTGAACTGTAAGCCTAATAGTTAAGAGTAAGAGAAGAAAACACAGCCATTGTCTTCTGCATTGCATGGAATGTGTTCACTTATCATAGTATGTGAATGTATTTATATAATGACGATCTGCCCATGTATAAACAGCTATGAGAGATGCTGAAAGCACCCCCCTTCTGACGACATTTTTCCTTGTGGAGCAGACAGAAGTAAATATACAGTGTTTACAGAGATGTTCGTATCCAACAAAGCGTGGCCATCTCAGCTAGACTAAATTTTGTACTGTCGCAACTGGCACAGGCATGCCTTTCCAATCACATGTTTATATATGACACGGCACTTTAACACCCTCACTCAGACTGTACGCACATATTGTATACCACAGTGTACGGTTTCAGATGAATCAAAAACAAGTAAATTGATTAAAGTAAAATGGTGGAATGATCAAATACATTTTTAAAATACAGCGCCTGATTATGAAATGTTACTTCCCTCTGCCACTTTTCACAATAACGTTTTATTGTTTTAAGTTTTACTTAAAAAGTTTAAGTTAAGTCTTTACTTTTCCCAAAGGTTGTTTTTAAATTGACAATGCAATGACCATTTTAATGCCTCTTTTCATCCCAGTCTTCAGTTGTCTGTTGTGTTGGTCTGAATGAAGTGATCAGAAGAGGCAGGATGTTAAAAGACACAAAAATCTAACATGTCATGATGTCACAATCTATGTAGCTAACACTGACCACTAGATTAAAACCACACATGTTGATTATGTCATTAACCAACCCTTGCTTTGTGAACATGAGCCTAACTACGCTAGGTTCCTTTTCATTGTCAAAGGATTAGCCTCTAGGAATTCCATCTAGATGAAATCATCAAAAGTTGGGCAGATCATGACGTAAACTAAATCACAGGAATGTCTCGGTCCTGTTTTGGTAGATTTTGTGTAAAATACTCAAGACTAAATAAATCTTTATTTAAATCTAAGAATATATTAAAATTTAGTATTTCCATAAAGTTTAATTTCCAAATAGGCAATCCTTTAAAAAAGCAACTTCATGCAGATAAGTGTTAAAACAGTAGAACCTATCAAAAACCTAATCTGACAGCCTAATTTGAAATTACAACACATCTTTGCCTCTGTAAAAACTTTATCTCTGTTTAAGCAGATGAACCGGTTTCTCTGTCTGACATAAACGCATGGGTGGCAAGAGCTAGGAGGAGCAGCCCCACAGGTGAGGACACACCTGTGTTACAGTAGCCTCAGGCTCTGACACTTCAACTGGCCAGTGTCAGGGTGAAGGTGACCTGTCATGTTTTAATTAGCAGACAAACCTTTGGCCCTTTATGGGTTTAGAATTTAATTAATTAGTGGCAAGTGTAATAGGGACTATTCCTGAATAAAAAAATAAATCAATAAAAAGACACATTTACCTGCACAGTTTTTTTAATTCTATGCGAAGGTCCCGGGTATTCAGGGGAATACAGATCCGTCAGAAAGAGGGAGTTGATCAGCGTTGACTTCCCCAGGCCAGATTCCCCTGAAAGACACAGACAGAGCCAGAGTGAGTGGGTGGGACAGAACTCAAGAGACACATTTCACGCTATACTTGTTTTCTAATCCTCTTTTTCATGCCAGACTGAGGGGCAACATGACACAATTTCCAGATGTTTATCAACTCCATTTGTAATGCAGTCTTTCACTGTTTGACATTCTTAACACATCTGAGTTTCAGAACTTTTTTCAGTACAGGAAAAGGCTCCCTTTAAGCCCCGTTTTTTTTTTTTTTAACGGGCAAGCGTTAACACGAGACGAAGGAGGAGACAGACAGGGTGGAAGTTGTCCTCCCAAATTCTTTTCCTGTATGCATTTCAGGAATCTAATCAGAGAATCATGGGAAGGGAGGAGAGGGGAAGGAGGATTTCAACCACCACAATCATAACGAATTTTCACTCTACAAAGGAGAGAAAACAGAAACAAAAAGCACAGATTCCATTCCACTCCAAGAAATCCGAGGCACAAGAAGCAAATCAGACATTGATCATTCACTCCATTCCTCTATAAAAAGGGGTTCATAGAGTAACAGGATGGTTTAAGCTTCTCATTTGGGTCCATTCTTAAATGCACTGCAACATTACAATAATATGCTGTACATGCTAGTCGTATGATAATGCTACATTGACTGCATTTATTCAACATGATACAGTAGCGTTCGCTTGCCAGCTGCTGTATTTATAAAGCTATTTGTTTATCTTCCAGCAATGTGAGCACAGCTAAATGTATTGGATGATAATGAAACGCTTAGTGAGCTAGACTAAACAAAATCACAATATATTTCAGATGCTTTGCAGTAATGTTTGTTTATGTGTACAACAGGATCAAAGAAGTCTCTCTGTAACTCAAGCGTTAAGCATTAAAAAAAAAAAAAAAAAAAACTACATATAGCCCCTTTAACTAATTATACGCCAACTACTGGCTTTGGAAAAGATGCTAGCATTAGGTAGCTACTATAGATAGTTAGATAGTTAGCTAGGCATGCTAACATTAGCAGCTGACTTTTGATCTTGTGTTTTTAGTTGAGCTAAACCTCCAATTATCAACAAAAAAAATTATAGGGGCCTATTTTGATAATCAATGTGTTACTCATTTACTGTATCAAGCAAAAATGACAGAAATTCATAATTGTTGGAGTTTTGGAGTTGTAATAATCACAAACAATTCTGTAAGAGCCAAGAGAGACTGACAACGTTAATCCAATACTATCAGCAATGCCTGTTAAGACTGGGGTGAGTGGAAGGCAACAAGGAGCTGCTGAACAAAAGCTTCAGTGTGAGAGAAGGGCCAGTCGTACGCCGGGCTGGCACGGCGGCCAAAGAGCTGCTCCTGACCTTTACAAGCGGCCTGGGCCAACATTGGCCACGGCTGCCAACAACGCTCCATGAGAGGTCGGAGAGATGAAAAAAAACATCACACAAAAGGATCCTTCACTCAACACACTTTCAGAGTTCTAAATATTTTCCTAAGAGGGCTGAGCCACATTTATCTTGCAATCTCAACAGACATATTTCAGCCATTGTAGCTGGTCTGTGATGAAACATGCAAGACCACGGTAAACATTTCTTCAAGGGAATGGAGAACTCTTATGTACTGAAGGCTGATGGGCACCAGGGGAGGCTGTGGTTTTGTGCAAACTGTGGGTGAAATGTGTGCGATAAAAATGTCAGCTTGAATTTGGGAAGCTAAGAGCTGACAAGAACAGCAGGGCCCAGGAGAGAGCAGTGAAACCCAGGTTCAAGTCTCGGCTCAGTGTGAGGAGAGGGAAGATGAGGAGCTCTGGTTACAAAGGAACCAAGCTCATCAAACTCAGAGTTATGACGGCGGCGGTGGTTTGAGTGCAGATGCTGATCATGGCTGGTCAGAGCTGTGGCTGCTTGTTTGGATGGGCGAGGACTGTGAATCTGCCACAAAACTGAACCATTATACATAAATGTCATCAGACGATAATTGGCTTTGACTGGCTGAAAAATATTTACCACCCCTGCTGCCCTGTGAGTCAAAAACTGATTCATAATATTGAGCTATCTGACTGAGTGCAAACAGCTGCCAGTAGTATTATTGCAACGAACACAGTGAGCTAAATTGCTCGAGCCATACATGTCGACTGTATTCTCTCCATTTTGTGGAGCTGTCTTCTTGTGAATTGTGCCTTGGTACGTTAAAGTTTGAATTGAGGGAAACAATTTTCATTTTTGCGCTAAAACCATGCACTGTTCAATTATAATTTTCTCATATTCAAAGAAAATGTACAGTGGGGGAAATAAGTATTTGACCCCTTGCTGATTTTGCAGGTTTGCCCACTTACAAAGAATGCAACGATCTATAATTTTAATCATATGTACATTCTAACAGTGAAAGACAGAATCCCAAAGAAAATTCCAGAAAATCACATCATATGAATTTATTAAAATTGATAACCATCTGATGAGGAAAAACAAGTATTTGACCCCCTGGACAAACAGCATGTTAATATTTTGTAGAAAAGCCATTATTGGCCAGCACAGATGTGAAACGATTTTTATAGTTGGTGACAAGGTTTGTGCACATTTCGGCAGGGATGTTGGCCCACTCCTCCCTGCAGACAGCCTCCAAATCATTCAGGTTCCGAGGTTGTCGCCTGGCAACTCGAATTTTAAGCTCCCTCCAAAGATTTTCAATTGGATTCAGGTCTGGAGACTGGCTAGGCCACTCCAGAACCTTGATGTGCTTCTTCTTCAGCCACTCTTTTGTTGCTTTGGCGGTGTGCATTAGGGTCGTTGTCGTGCTGAAACACCCATCCTCGACCCATCTTCAGCTCTCTCACTGAGGGAAGGAGATGTTGGTCCAGAATTC
>NC_060158.1:27604253-27622574 GCF_021292245.1 Micropterus dolomieu | reverse complement strand
ACCCCACGAGGCGAGATCTTGTGTGGAGGCCCAGACCGAGGGAGGTTGGCGGTGGTGTGGTGCTTCTTCCATTTCCTGATAACTGCACCGACAGTTGATCTTTTCTCTCCAAGTTGCTTTCCGATTCTCTTGTAGCCCATCCCAGCCTTGTGCAGATCAACAATCTTGCCCCTGATGTCCGTAGAAAGCTCTTTGGTCTTGCCCATGGTGGTGATGTTGGATGCTGGTTGTTTGGGTGTTGACAGGTGTCTTTTATACAGGTAACGAGGTGAGGCAGGTGTATTTGATGTAGATAATTGGTTGGGATTGGGGCTGTGTCTTAAAGAAAGACTAACTGGCTTGTAGGAGCCAGAATACTTGCTGTTTGGTAGGGGGTCATATACTTGTTTTTCCTCATCAGATGGTTATCAATTTTTATAAATTCATATGATGTGATTTTCTGGAATTTTCTTTGGGATTCTGTCTTTCACTGTTAGAATGTACATATGATTAAAATTGTAGATTGTTGCATTCTTTGTAAGTGGGCAAACCTGCAAAATCAGCAAGGGGTCAAATACTTTTTTCCCCCACTGTATGTGCTGTGACACACATGAATAATTGTAGGTTTACTGCTGGTTACGTCTTGGAACCTGCACGTACACTGCAATGCCCTCGGTTCAAGTCCACTCGAGGACTTGCTTGCATGTTATCACACTTTTTCCTCCCTACTTTCTCCCTCTCTATGCAGTCTATTCAAGACAAGAAATAAAAATAAAACTTGCACATAGATAACTTGTATTTTTTTGCACACAGGAAGTGAGCAGTCACCCTAATCTTCTATAACAACCTACGTGTAGAGTTCTGTTTTCGTTTACTTTAGTGCTTTTTTTGGACATTTAACATGTTCACCGCAAGTGATGTGAAAACCTCAGATTTCCACACATAGCAATAATAAGTGTGCTTCCAAATTATAATTCAGTAATAAAATCCTAATGAGCTGTTGAGCGGCCTCTCCATCATTGCAACAGCACTGTCAGCAAAGTGGCAATCTTACTGCTGGGCAGCAGAACAGGAAGCAGTGCCAGAGAATGCTCTGGTTCAGAAGTAGCTCTGCCCTCCCTTTCCACCAGCCTTCTGTTCATTTCCATTACAGATGGGTTAAAACTCTGTTGCTTGACATCCTGTGTTCTATGCACAATGCTAAACTCACCCCCAAAAGAGAGGGGGAAAAAAAAGCAGATGCTTGGGCTTTCAACATGGGGTTTGAATCAGACGCTCCTGAACTGATTGATGTTGAGAGGGCAGATCTAATTTGTCATGCAATTACTAATAGGTTTTAGGAATTACGATAGAAAGAAGAAAATTAGTGCTCATTTTCTACAAATAAATGTAGCCATTTACAAATAGCATAAGGACAGAACAAGACTTAAAACAGCAAGCAATTATGAAAAGTTAGTTAATTAAGTGAACGTGACATGCCCAGAGTACTGCTGAAGGCTCCCTCGTCTACTATAGGTCTTTTGCTTGACTCAGCCAATACGTAACTCCCAAGATGTCACATATGGACGCTTGGTCCCTTGGCGTCATTTTTTAATGCACTGGGTACCCCTTTAGTATCATTTTCCAAAGCTACAAGCATTACATGTCAGGTGACGTAGTATAAAAGGGAGGGAGGTGGGTCAAACAGACACCAAACTTTCACCCAGGAGACCGCTGTAGTCAACGTTGACTTCTCTTTAACGTAAGTTTAAGTATGTAATGTATGTAAAAGTTAAATAACTTAGCTTACGTAACATACTTGTTTTAACCCAAATCAAGATCTTTTCCTAAACCTAACCAAATACTTTTGGTGCCTAAAGTTAACCAAACTGTGAGCATTTCACAATGTTAACCACATGTTTTATTTTGAAAGCCTAACCAGAATGTTACATATTTATTGTTGCAAACGTATATTTTTTGTTAACTTGACCGAGGACCCCTGCACATCCAGAAATGACACTAAAGGGGTACCTAGTACATTAAAAAGTGGCAACAAGGGATCTTTACCAAGAGTCCATATGTGACGACTTGAGAGTGAGAACATGTTGACTTGAAAAATGTATTGTTTAATTGGGGTGAATGGATGAAGACCCCTTTGATGTTACACAGTTTCATTCAAATCCTCCGTGCTAGCTAACTGAAGTGGGATGTATAAAAGAAGCCACTGACATTGTCATTACATCCGTGCATCCCAACGGAGCACCAGAGGAAGACCACTCTCACTGAGCCAGCCTGCCAAGCCGAGGCCCACCGGCTCGCCCCGCTAAGCAGCAGCACACTTCCTTTAAAGGAAATTTCCAGCAGCTGTGTAAACCATGGGGGTTTATTCAAAAGCACCATCCACTGCATACAAGAGGCTGGTGGAGGGGAAGCGGGAAAGGTTTGGCTTGTGAGAGGGAGCCCACGTTAGGTTCATTTTCTTGACAGGGCTACCAAGACACTGGAATAATAGTGTGCAGGTGAAATGAAAAGTGGTCTGTTTGTTTGTGAAAGGGAAATTCTGTATGCTCAACATCGTTTGAAAGCACTCATCTTCTCTGCACTACTCTGTGTTTATGAATGGGACTTTCCCTTCAAACGGGGCAGAAGACAGTAAAAGTTTAACAAGCCTAGAGCATGACAAAAGTGTTATACATATATCTGTTGGCAAAGCCATCCTGTTCTTTCTGCCTGTGTCAGATTTCGTCTCCTTCGCCTTAAAAGCCCCACTTGTTTATTTGACAGCATTCTTTCCAAAAGGAATACAACAGAGTTCATTCAGCTCTCTTTCAACCAGGACCAAACACAATGAGCTCTGGCAGCGGTGGCCAACATCAAGGTCAGTTCTTGCCAATGTGCACGTCACTGCCAAATATTGACTTTCACCATCAAATGGCTCTGGCCCACTTTCACTTGTCCACTAACAATAGCTATCCCCCCACTACATCTACACCAACATTAACGTATACTTAAACCCATATGAGTTCAAAAGAATGTATTGGGTTTCATTTCTGTTACACTTCCAAAAATAAATGCATGTAAATTTTATTCAGAAATTATTTGTGTTATTTAAAAGTTATTTCAAATAACACCTGACTAATTTTACTCATGTGACTCTTACATAGCAATCTTCTTCAAAATTCTCTTTAACAACGGAGTCGATAAAAAATATATTTCTATGTTTCTTTGTGCACACCTTTATTACAAATACATTAGAAAATATAAACAATGCTAGGTTTAGCCTAAATGGCAACACAAATGCCAAAAAGAATTTCAATCCAATCATGGGGACTGGAGAAATTGCCGTTTATAGTTAATGAATGTTGTGTGGGAAGAAAATCATAGAATTAAAAGGACATAGGGATATACCATTCGAGGCTTTGAGGTTTCCAAATTAAGCTTTGAAAGTATTTTGTAATATTTTATGACATCATCATCACCTTAAAAAAAAATAATTTTTATCCTCAAATAGAATCCTCAATTTGAATAAAGTGATATGATCTTTTACTTTATGATCTAATGACTTGAATGAGTAGGATTTGTAGATTTGTAGGTTTGTGGACACGCAAAGTGTCCACAAACAGCCGCAGCGGTGGCTGAGCAAGCTTGAGGTGAAATGGAGCAAGCGAACTGCTATGTTTTTATAGAATGAGCAGCATTTCAATGTTGATTTAGAACTGGAATGTCAACATTATGAAAAAAAACTTTGTCATATTCAATACAGCCCTAAAAAGGAACAGTTTACATCTTGAAACTCAAGCATTTTACCTCGGCCATATATAGCTAGAAACACAACAGAAGAGTGATGGATTCATGCTTAAAATGCAAGTTTATCCTCAAAATCGCTTTCTGTATATATTTTCCAAGTGTATACATTCTGTCAACTTTATAGTAAAAAAAAAAAAATAAAAAAATAAAAAAAAAGAAAAAAAGAAAGAAGCTTCGCAGCAACATGGTGAAATGAGTGGGCACTTCTTTGTGGAACTATCCTTGGATACAATATTTTTTTAAAAATTTACTATAAAGCTAATTATATTTCACATTGACAAACAATGTTGGCCAATTTCAATTGATTATCTTCTTTTGTACCATTTAAAATGGATAAAATCTTATTCCACTGTAGTCCGGTGGGAGAGCCAGCTGGGGCCGAAGCAGCAGGTGAGATTGACAGCAAACACAGATGTAAAGCACGGCAGCTCAGAACAACAGATTTCTCAGAAAAAGAAGACTCGTTTTGAGTCCTCGCTGTATATACCTTGTTACCTGTTTGACACAATATGAAGCAACGGAGCTATATATTGTTCAGTTTTTGATTGTTCACAAAGTACTTGGCAATAAAAAAATTTGCAGCACCTTATATACAGTATTATTTAATAATACACAAGAAAGTGTGGGTGTGCCTCCCCCTCAGCTAACACCACAAATAGAACTGAATGCTGTGGGAAACACTGATGTAATTTGTATATATTGACAAATGTTATAAAAATATAACTTACATCTTGAGCAAATTTTTTCCAAATGCTGCACAGGGTATATTCTAGCCCAGAGAAGATGAACGGTGATTAATCCTTTTTATGTTGGCCTTGTAAGAAGCAAAGAGGTAGTTTTTTGAATGTTTGGTTCTGTTACTTTCTGAATAGGGTTGTGACAGATTATTTTTGCCATTTCTGCTTGCTAAATGACTCAAACAATTCATTTCCTATCAATGGACTAATCAATTCATCATTTCAGCTTTACTTCTGACCTTGTTTGGGAACTCCATTGATATTTAACCCATGTGGGCTCATCATAATATTGAACTCAATCCTGGAGTTTGTTTATTGGGTAACACAAAACAAGACCGATGGTTTTCACATAACGAAATATAGTTATTGATCTAGGGCTGCTGGCAGCTAGGAAATGCACTACCATTTACTAGAGATCAATTGATTTGCAAACCTCTTTCACATTTGTGAACTGAGCTCTTAAATTATTTGACACTTCACAACGCTTATTACAACATCAGAGGGACACCCTGACAATTTGAAAAGAAACTGAGGCTACCCAAGTATTCAGACAAACCTGTGTTGATTCACCACTCTTTTTCAGCTACACTCTTGGCTTTCTTATCGCTCCAGGTCAGGGAGCCATCCCTTGAAAATTGTCATACCTAACTGCAAGTCTAGTTATTAGTTGTGTTTGTTAAGTGTGTATTTGTGTATAATCTGTTTGTTTTAGTTAGTGTTTTACAGATTACAGATGTTATGTGTGCTACAATGCAGATGTAATTCCCTAACAAGCTCAATGATGGGTGGGAATTGGGTGTGTTGCAGTTGTGTATGAGGTATATGCCCAAAATAAAAACACAAAAGTTGTATTCATTCCTGGTGTATTCATATTTTCCAGAGGGTGTGAGCTGCCTGGCTTCTACCATTTATATATTAAAATGTCCTTTTTAATTCTGTACTGTCTAATGAAGAAAGCAACAAAATACAGTTAAAACAAGTGAGAGGTTTGTAACATGAATCCCCGTACTTCACAACTGTGTCTTTCTGAAATATGCGTCTAGAAATTCCACCATAAATTCCATAACTGGTGGGTCCCCAGCGGGTGAATGTGTTTTATAATACACCCATCAACCCCTAAAAAATGAAGGAAACGCCAGCATGACAAGCACTTGACTTTGCCAATTACCCTGCTATTCTAATTACATGCTCCACACAAAAATTGCCACATAACAGCCTCTTTCCTGAGAGTGCACAGCAGGGGGAAACTCCAGGGCGTGACTACATGAACCAAGCCAGGAGGGAGGAGGGGGATCTGATTGCCATGGAGACGGGCTCTTTAACCCTGGAGGCACGGAGAGCCATGAACCCAGGGGAGAGGATGTGACATCATGCAGGCATTCCGAGCAGCTTCCAGCTCAGGTACCTCTGAACAGCGTGTGCAGAGAACGGAAAGGTTCTACGGTGCGAGTCCATTTGAATCAGCTGCTCAGACTTTGACTTTGGCTCCGTGAATGGAATGACAGGAAACGTCCTCCCACCACACAATCCAGGAGACACAAGCCACACACACACACACACACACACACACACACAGAGCAGCGTCTGCCTGTGCTGCTGCATGGCAAACCTTTGTTTTAAATGGTTTCCCAGAGTCTTGTCTTTTGTGCAACTTATCCTCCTGAGCTAAAACCATCTCTAATGCATTTGGGCAGCCAGCTGCTAGCGCTTTCAGCCATGACGTTTCTGTGAAACTCAACACTGCTCAACACATGAACATGTACAGTAGAAGCTGCAAGTTCTAACACAGATGTACTGTACGTAGACGCATCAACATCTTTTAAGACTTTCACACTCAAACAAGTAAACATTCATCCTCAGATGAATGCCTGATTGTGTCATACACTGAGGAGAAACAAGAATGTAAAAAAGGTGCCAACTGAAAATTACTCACCCACAACCATGAGTGTGAACTCGAAACCTCTCTTCACAGACTTTCGGTATACTTGGTTGGGAAGATTTGCAAAGCCCACATAGCCCTCCAGGTTCTTCTGTTGCTGTGGATCAAAAATAAACAGAGCTGATAAATTTCTCCTATAGCCCAGAAGAGCAGATTGTGGCTAACTGTACCATTTACTAGCACGGATTTCAGAAAGCACTTTTAAGACCACTTAATACTAATTTGGTGCCACAAAAACAATATAAATAAACTGTGCCTGCACAAACGGCTGGTTTCTGACTGAGCATAGTGAGCTAGGTGAAGACAGAACCAGTCTGAAAATGAGTGGATATACAGTGTAAAAAGGTGTAACAAAATATTTAAGCATGACATTTTGTGTGGACTTTCACACTCAAATCCAACATGCATGAGCTCATGGAGCTGAAAAAGGGGTCATAATATCAACGAAGTCGTATCATTTGGTTTTGTGAGTAGTGCTGAGTGGGAAGGCAGTGCCAGGAGCATTTATATGTTACCCTAATTAAAAGATGCAATCTCTCTCTCTCATACTTGTATTTAACACATCTGAATGATTTTAAAAGGCTTAAATTCTCAATCATTATTATTTTAAAGGGTACACTTCACAATTTAAACGAAGGAACTTATTTAGACTGTTGGTATGTCTAGAATTGACTGGAATCGAATTGACAAAGGGAAAAAAAGCACAAAAATATTGCATTTATGAGCATTTGGTGACCATTGAATTTTATACAAGCCATGTTTACGACGATCTAATACGACCCAGAGGTCCTGCAGCCTGATGAGAAATATGCAGAGTACTTACAGCTGTGTTGGAGAAGTTGACATGGGAAGGCAGCGGTCAAAGGAGTCAGGCCCATGAGGCAGGAACACAACCAGAGAAAAGAGAAGTTAGTTAGCTGAACCAGTAAAACCACTAAAACACAGTGCATCCCAGCTATTTATAACAGAGGCAACGTACAGAATAGAATGATTATTTGAATAATCGATTAGTTGTCAACTATCAAATTAATCTGCCACTATTTTGGTAATTAATTGAACTATAACTTCAGTAATCGACTTTAAAAAATGATTTTTTTTATGAAAAATGATCCTCCTTTCAGCTTCTTAAACGTAAATATTTTCTGGTTTCATTACTCCTCTGTGACAGTAAAGTGAATATATTTCGGTTGTGCGCAAAACAAGACATTTGAGGACATCATCTTGGGCTTTGTGATCAACATTTGACAATTTTCTGACACTCTATTGACCAAACAACCAATCAATTAATTGAGAAAATAATCGGCAGATTAATCAAAAAGGAAAATAATCATTAGCTGCAGCACTAGTCGGACAACTATTTCTGGATTATTATGAAAATTCAGAAATCTTAAAAACATGATTATTCTTAGGCAAATTCTAAAGTTTTAAAGAGCGTCTTTATTCTGTGATGTCGGATTTGTGGACACTGCGATGGAAATCGGATAATGATATCTTAGGGAAGTGTAAGACACACTGAATCTAAACATATGGCATGTGTAGCATGTCTGTGTGTTCAGATTTCGAGTAATGACTCTTAGAAGGAGGATTAGGTGGGCCAAATTATTAGCCCACTCTAAAATAACTGACAGGTGTTTCTATTATTCTGTCCACCCCTATTATCTCTATGAGGGTAAGCAAAACAGAATCACCAACTCTCTAAAACAAACATAATCTGTACATCCTAAACTTCACAGGGGGAGGATTTACTGCAGGGCTGTTGTATTAGACTGCATTAGTTTCAGATAGATATAGGAATGAATGTATCAGCTGATAAGTGTCAGCCCATGTTGATCAATGCATTGCAGTGACAATTCTCTGTGAAATCTCTAGTATCTGTATATATATAAAAAAATATGCAGTGTCATGCAAAGGAGTATTTTTTGCAACGTCTATGTTTCTGGGGGAAACCCTGAAAAATACTGTCTGACAGGAGAGGTTTGAAGAAAGCTTCAGTGAAGATTATTGAAACAGACTGTTGGCACATCACATTACTACAGTACTATGGTTCCACAAAGTCAGACCTACAGTAGAGCAACTGGACAGTATCATCAAGCAGTTATTTCCTGTGTGTTTATAGGAGCAGTCAGCAGTTAATGTGAGCGCTTAAGACGATGCATCCTCCACTTGTCCCACTGTAACCACACACACACACACACACACACACACACACACACACACACACCTGTTCTGACAGGCTAACGGCCTACTGGCTTCCATTCCTGGGCCCTCTCCCCACTGCTTCCTGTGTTTGATTCAGTTGACGGACTGCAGAGCAGTCAAAACCTGAAACAATGTGCAGACGGCTGCAACAACCTCAAATCTAACATGAAGGTGAACCACATACACAAAGACACTGTGCAACTAATGACAGGACGTTTAAGCTGAAAACACCAGACTTTTCATTGCTTTGAAAATGATGGCTTTGTGCAACACTGTGTACCAACTGTGCTGCTTTATTCTGATGCTTTGTGGGTAAGGTGCTATTATCCACACGAAAGGCGTCATGCACACTGAACGAACAGCAATTTCTCAGCCAAACTGTCAGCAGACACACAAATTACTTAAGAAAATGGCTTGCTAAATTTGGGTCCATATGTGCATCAATTTTAAGCACAGGCAGGCGAGATGTCTTTCTGTTGTGGGCTCTTTGTTTGCACAGAAACAAGAATTCAGGCAACCTGTTTGTGGTAATTACAGTAGCACTACACAAAGTCAATGTAAAAAGTAAGCAAAAGGCTGTTTTACAACTTGCGGGCGGATGGGGAGGTGTTCACCAAAGGAAAGCAGGGCTTGTTCTACAGCAGCACTCATCAGATAGTTAAGACACCATGTCAAAAGGTGAAGCAAGTTCCAATCTCTAAAAAAGAACCAACATCTGGGTCTTCAGTTTAAGCTCCAAGCCAGTATCACTGACAAATGAAATCACTGCAGGAAAGAAATATGACAGCAGAAGACAGAAAAATGCATGGTGCACTTTGCTGTTTGCTAAACTACCGGAAACAATGTGGTGAGCCTCCAGGAAGCTGGGGTTACAAGGAGGTAGGCCAGAGGCAGGGCTCTGAGCATGGAGTATGAATTCAACAGAAAGGATCCCAGTGCTTTCTGACAAACCCCTTCCCACGACCTTAGGGGAGCTCAGACATTTCATGCATCATCCCACAATGTTATTCTTCCAAACGTCTCTGTTGATACGACTTGGCTCCATTCACACCAGTCCAAAACGGTTTTTCCCCCTCACATGGGAATAGACAGAGTTTCAAAGAGATTGAGAGTTTACAGCAAATTCCCACAGAATGTCTGTGGCAAGGTTAACTTAGCTACTTTTACATGCGACTCAAAATGAGGTATTTCAGCAATTTGAATCTATAGTCTCCCATCCTGAGCTAAAATAACCCTGATGACATCATCAGGGTTATTTAGTCAGATGTGAAGGCATGCACCTAAGCCTAAATATAATTCACTGAAGCTGACAGCACTGCATTGACAATAACTTATTCTCTATTTGCAATTGAACAATGTCAAATTGAAGACCTCATCTATATATTCATAGAATGGTAACTAAATTTAGCTAAAGCTAGACCACACAAATAACATCCTGATGACCAAAACAGATGTGACATTTTGTCTTTGCTACTCTGTGCGTGTGTCTTCATTAAACATCGCTGTAAAAGATAAGAATGATATCATTTAGCCCTGTGGTGTGATTGCAGACTGACAAACCTAAAATTGGCCAGGTACAAGGCCCTCGCTGCATGTAGACAAAGGCTAATAATGTACAATCCACTGTATAGATGACTAGGTTAAGCTCTATTAGGCTAACACCTGAACAAACTAAGAGCACACTGGCACACAGCTTGGTCATCACAGACCTCCCCCCTGGTATTTGACTACCACGCCATCTGACACTCTGTCTGTCTGGCTGAGTGCCTGACCTGCCCATCTGTGCTATGTCATAGCCACTATGCAAACAGCACAGACAACATGCCACTTGGCTCTGACTGCAAGATACCACCAATTTTATTCCCATGATAGCCTCAGATGTGTAATTAACTTACTGCATGTGCTCTTGCTTTGCTTTTCTGGATGGCAAAAAAAAACTGCATCACCTTTTACTTCGTTATCGTGATACCATATCCATTTGGATATAATCACCCACAAACTTAAAATGAACATGGATTTATCGATCCACATGCAATAGCTAAATTGAGAAATTATTCAGTAGCTGTCGAGAGAGATGACCGGACATCAAACTGACACTTCAGTTTGCTGACACATTTTCCTGACCTGTTTATACCACCTGGGGGGATGATACTAACTTTTGTAGCTAATGTTTCCCGTCGTATAATGTTATCTAACGTTAGTAAACAACAATCTAAGCCTTTTAGATATTGTTGTTGGGTCTACGCTCATCTTGTAATGAGCAGGCTTGATTTATTAACGATGCGTACGTTAACGTTAGCTAACTCATGACAAAAACACAGGAAATGCCGGGCTAAGGTTTAAAACCATCTATGACGCTACGATAACGTTAAATAATGTTAGTTAGAGAGCTCCTGGCCAAACTCCATTCATAAATCTGAAGATAGTACGTTTAACTTAACCGATAAAAGGCGTTTTAGCATAATGTAAGATATTTTTGCGCTCATTAAGATGCACTTTTCAGTTCAGCAGACGTCGAAAACACCAAGCAACAGATAAGTTAACTTACAGGTAGGGAATTTCAACTTTAAGGCATGGTTTTCTGACGAATACTTATCATAATGTTAACATGTATCTTCCGTTAACTTACACCGTAACACAGCATGGTGGGCAGTAGCAACCCCTGTGAACGGGTTTAAGTATAATTTCAACCTAAAACTGGTGGTAATATTACACCAAAATTAACATTACCGGAAGACCATAACGCGTTCCGAGGTGTGAGACGTTAGCTAACGTTACGCTGCGGGAAAATACAATGAGACATTAAACTATTGGGTTTTTGTGTGACATTTCCCTATGAGAGTAAGTTAGTGAACGTTTCACGGGGCTATGCTAACGTTAAACATGAAATGAGTTATCGTTATTCCCGAGCGGTTCCAACTTCATTTCCAAGATTTCGTTTCCCGTAACGTTAACACAGAAACTGTTCGTTAAGTTAACGCTAGACTTGGGTCAACTTTACACACGGAAGAGAACAGGGCATATTTGAACAAATCTGACAACACTCACCCATTATGCCGCCGTTCCCGTCTGCTTCACTAACAAATGTTTCTCCGCTTGACATTCCCTCTCACAAACTCAGCGCTCAACTCTGTAAAGTAGTAACTCAGTAGTGGTTGTATCTAGTGGGATACGCACATCTTTCGACGTAATGGCATGTCAGTGACGCGAGAACGTCAAAGCAAAATGCGTACGTTCTCCTTGGAGAATACCGCCTGCCACACATCGCGAGATTTGTACAGAACCAAATACTGCCTACTAATAATATAAATTAAGAAAACTATATTCAAACTGTATTTTTATGAAAAAAGACTCGCAAAAGAACGGCAGATGTCTACACTGTAATAATGAATTAAATAACTGAAATAGGACATACACATCTTCACACACAACACGTAAATACACGGGGATCAGAGTTGAAAGGACACGAGACAGTCAACAGTGCCATCTAGAGGGCATTTTACATTACATACATTTTATTATAATTCATTTTTCTCAGGGTTTCACTGAAGGCTTGAGTCTGCAATGGTTACATGCTGTGTTTTTTTTTTTATCTCAAAGCAGTATTTGTTATTTCATATAGGCCCAACTGCGGGTTGGCTACTTCATTTATATACAAAAGTAACACTGCTTCTTGTTTTATGTGATTTTGCCTTTATGCATTATTTTACTTTTTAAATAGTTTTACCCTTGTATTGTGTTGCATTCTCTCACAAATCTCCCTAAGGCGGAATCCTCAATGGAAATAACCTGGCTTACTCTATTAACAGTGATGTGGGGAGTCATCATTCTTCCTTACATTAAACATGGGATTATTTAAAAAAGTTGAATTAGGGGAAGTGATGGCAGACAGTTTGAAAGCTAATCATGGCTTAGTTCTGCAAGTTTATACAAAACGCGTAAAGGTAAAAAAGTAATTAGTGTGTGTGTGGGAGACATTTACATTCAATTTTTTTTCATTTAGCTGACCCTTTTATCCAAAGTGACTTATAATTGCTATGTCAGAGGTCGCGTGCCTCTGGAGCAACTAGGGGTTAAGTGTCTTGCTCAGGGACACATTGGTGGATGTCACAGTGAGGAATTTAACCCGGGTCTCTCACACCAAAGGCATGTGTTACTGCGCCATCACCACCCCCATGTGTCAAGAAATCCAACAAACACAAAGTTTGATGCATTTCCCAGGGGCATTTAGCATAACATTTATTCTGAAACAATCACATATTATTCAACTCAAAGCTCACCTGAGGCTGACAGGATCCCAGCAATTCATTCTGGAGATCTCCTGTCATGAGCCGAAGTGTTGGACAAGAGGACCTGTTGCTGGTGCTAGAGGAAAAGTCAGAGGATATCGTTAGATCGTTAGAGATGCATCCTTTTCTGATAATAAAAGTCTGTTCCACATTTAAAATCAAGTTTATTGTCGTCTCTATAGGAACCACAGTAATGTAAACGATGGAATTTTTGTACACAGGCACTCTCAATGCAAAAAAACAAATACATACAATTCAAAATATATGATGCAATATAGAATAAAAACAATAACAATATATAGAAGATGCTTCAGACACATATTGTAGAAATATGTAATTGAAATATGGTAAATGCTCCATATTTGTCTAGCGCCTTTCTATTCTTTTCGACCACTCAAAGCCCTTTTTACACTACATAACATTCACACACACATTCATACACTGATGGAACAGTGTATGAATACGAGGGGTAATTCGGGGTTCAGTATCTTGCCCAAGGACACTTCAACATGCAGCCTGGAGGAGTCAGGGATTGAACCCACTCTATCTCCTGAGCCATAGCCGCGTTAAAATATGGTATAAGAAGTGCAACTTATATGCATAACATACAATGTTTAAATAACATAGATAGGCACACAGTGTTGTATTCAGTAAATCTACAATAACTGTGTGATTGAGGGTATGTGTGTGTGTGTGTGTGTGTGACCTGTTCCTGTAATCAGTCTGCTAATGGCAATGCAATAATCCATTAAATAGTTGTTGAGATATTTCACTCTCAGCATGTTGGAATGACTGACATCCTGCTAGTGTGGCTAAAATTGCACGTGCCTTTATTTTCTAACTTCATTTATTACACTGAAGGAAGAAAGAAAGGAACAAGGTCAGATACAGTAGGTGAGTGCCGCACAGGATTCTGGGTGCTCTTGGGGAAAATAAAATTAGCTTATAAAAAGCATAGCAGACGTGAACTATCGTATGCACGGCCTGAGCAAAATCAACGCACAGAGCCTGAGAAGCCTCTCTGAGCTGCATATGCGTACACGGCAGCCTCTGGCTGTGAAATCAAATGAAAAGAAATTTGTGGCAAAGAGGAGAATGAGCATGTTGCATCACATTATATGAAGCTGGCAGCTGATGTACACAAGGCTTTACATGGACCACCTGTGTCTATGCGCTGCTTGGTGTTATTTCTAATTACTAATGATAAAGCTGTTGTGTTGCTCCTGCAGATGCTGGAACGGTTGAATAGCTGCTCAGAAGCTTGTTTATTAACTCATGAAAATGAACAGCAATTCTTGGCTCTATTTATATTCATCAACCCATTGTGGTTTTATATTAATCATCAATAGAGCTACATATCACCTCCAAAATACAAACAAATTACAGTGTATTTATCTGTCAATAGAAAGAGTTGATGTCTGAAGATTTGTATTTGTGTCTACATGAGCAATACTGTTAACAAGATATTTGAGACCATTAACAGCGTGCTGACCATAGACTGTATTTAAAAAGGTGCTGACGTGTTTGATGTATGTGTACATGTCATTTTAATTTAAGATCTTCCTGCTTACCCACAACCAACACATATGCATGTCTGTATGTATGTATCATCCATTCAGTTTTGGCTATTAAAGATACTGAATCCACCATACATGCTCATATTTGCTCACACTTCCACAATTTAGGTTCTTCAACTGGCAGAAATCTGACAACAATTCACAGAGTCCACATTGTACAGAATGCGCCTTTTATGTGGTAGCTGGATTCCTAAAACCAAGAAAAGGTTTTATAACTCAATTTTAATGTCTTGCACCAGGTTATACTGTTACTCCTTGTCAACCAGTTTGACATATAAACATGGTTAAATAATAATTAAATCAATACCTCTCTGACAGTGTAAAACAACACTGATTATTATTATCATGATATTATCATATAGACTTTATGGCTGAATTGCTGTATTCGATTGCATTAGATTTTATACCAAATAAAGTGGCCACTAAGTGTGTTATGTACATATATTACCAGTTCCTTTTCCTCACTTTGCTCCTATGATTTGTTTTAAAACTCAATACCACAAGTGTTACAGGATTTCTATGAGGCTTCTGATGCATTACTGTGTAAGCAGCATTTTAATGACCTACTTTGACCACTGTATATACTGCTGGCAATGTGTATAGCTGATCATATATTTTGTTGGTAAAATCTTGATCTTCAAAGTATAAAGTACAATACAATGCAGGTGCTCAAGTAAAATCTTAATTAAGTACAATACTTGAATAAATGTACTTTGTGGTTTTCCAGCACTTTATGTATTTGCGGATGCATGTGTTGTCGTGCTGCTTAGTTTTCAAGTTATGGCATAATGCACACACAAGGTGTCAGTGTGGGTAATATAATACAGCAAGCATGAGCCTGATTTTTGTTGTGAATAATGACATAGTTATATAAGTAAACACTTATCTCATGCTTGATTATTTTGCTGAGAAGCCCAAAATGAAGTGATGAAGAACTATAATGAATGGAAATGTGTAGTGCATGGAACAACCGCCCTGATGAAGCAGCATGAGATTTAATACCAGCACTGAGATGAAATGACTGCACATAACATACCCATATGTGATCTAAATAGTCTTTTCAGAAGTCCAATTTCAAATTGAGGAGATGGAATTATTATTCAGCATCCATGCACAATTCAAATTTCCTCATCAGGGAAGTAATTTGCTTTCTCAGATGTTTCGAATTTCATTGGCTGGGATAGAAGGTTCTCCTATATCTCCCTGCAGTGCTAATATATTGTCAAATAACTCAACCTATGCAAATGCTCTATTTATTTATGCTGGTCTATTATTTAGCCGTGGCAAAATTCTGAAATAAATAGCAGCTTCCCTCTGTTTTTCATCAACACTATTTGTCTCCGTTCAGCGGCAAACAATTGTCCCTTTGCCAATTCAGTGTGGGTTTGCTCAGTGTTCATTTTATGCGCTGTATCTATTTACTATCCCTTTGTAGCATGGGGCTTGGGAGCGGGGAGCAGGTGTGCATATATGCTCATGCATGAGCTACATGGCCGCGCAGTCGATATGTATGAGAGAATAATGATTGGTGCTGGTGGAGGAGCTGCCTGTCATCTCCAGCAGCAGCTCATTAGGAGGGAGAGGAAAGTGGGCTTTTCCTCCTAGAGCAGACCAAGGAAAGCTGAATACCTGAAGCAGCCCAGCAGTCCTCTTACTTTACAGAACATTTTATGTGCACAACCTCAAGAGACAAGAGGGGACTTCATATTTCATTCATTACAGGGGTCACACAGACTGCAGGCTGGTCTTTTTGTTACGCCAAAGAAAAGGCTGTGAATTAAGAGCCTTTGTTGTAGATTGTTCAGTGAATTAGTTTGATTTCTCCAGTCAATTTGATAGCCACAAAAATCAGAGGCATCAAATAATGGGAGGCAGAGATCAAGAGGAAATAAAATATTCAGAAAACATCAAAAAGGAAATAATGGAGCACTATGAGCTGATGGTTTTGTGATTTAAAGAGGTGGTATTATGCTCATTTTGAGGTTCAAAATCTTTTTTAGAGGTTGTACCAGAACAGGTTTACATGGTTTAATTTTCAAAAAACAACATATTTTTGTCATACTGCACATTGCTGCAGCTCCTATTTTCAACCTGTGTTGAAGGCTTCGTTTTAGCTATGGAGTGATACATCTTGTCTCTAAATGATCTTTATTGGGAGTTGCACATGCGCAGTTCCTAGTTAAGGACTACGAGCCAATCATAAGGAGAGAAGGGTGGATCAGTGAGAAGCCAGTAAACAGGGCTTTGGTTCACCTGTACATGTTGCCGACCAGCTTGGCAACATGGACTGGAGCAAGAGTTTCAGAGTGGTGAGTTATTAATCTGTAACAAATGTGTCTTTCATCCATAAAGTTTTAACTGAGCTCTGTCTCTACATCACAGGAACAACTTTCTGTCCATTGACTGCCTGGAGGGTAGCTAGCGTTCGGAAGGGAGAGGAGAGGTGTGTGCTGCAGCTCAGTGTTTTTCCAACTGTGTTTTTGAGGGCGTGTCGGACTAGCCGCTTGGCGAGCGTTATATTAGGCGCATTTTGCTTTCATCGCTTTGACGTCACAGGGATGAAAGGGAAACGGCTGGACTACAAACGAGCTGTTTTCAGGCCGTTCAGAGCAGAGTTTTCTGTGGGAGATGGGAACTCCCTTTGGGCTGGACTTTGGGCTTTTTAACTTTGCAAACCTATTACATGCACAGAAAAGATATATAACTCAATAAAGGAGAGGGAAAAAGCCAAAAAGCACAATACCACCTCTTTAAATCCAAGAATTTGTATTATTCAGTGATATCTTGTTACTTATCTGTGAAGCGGAAGCATTACCACTGCATTCCCTGGACCTTGTTGTTAAATAGAAACATTTTTGGGAAAAGCACACTCTGCAGCCTAAAATATTAAAGCAGTTTTCCCTACCAATCAATTGCACTGTTAAATGATGCAAACATGTAACATATATTTTCAGTGGATGATTGGTTTTGGTGCTCCGTGCAAACAATTTAGCATACACTAGTGTCACGGCTGTCGCTGTCGCACGCTTGTGTTTCCCCTTTTCCCTGTCTCACCTCTACCAAGTAGGCTGTGTCCCTGGGGAATGAAGACCCGCCTACTTCCTGGTTACTGGGGTGCTGACATCTGTACCGCCCATTGGTTCCCTCTGGAAGCTATTGCCTCGAGTCCAGTTCCAACCACTCGTAAGGCGTTGCGCTCGTTCCTCGGCCTAGCTGGTTACTACCGAGCTTTTTGTAGGAACTTCTCATCTGTGGTTAAACCGTTAACTAGGTTACTTAGCCCTAAAGTAGAGTTTGTGGTCCCCAGAATGTCAAGTCGCATTCGATAGTGCTAAGTCTCTCCTCTGCCACTCTCCCGTCCTGGCTGCCCCCGACTTGTCCAAGCCATTCAAGCTGGAGGTGGATGCCAGTGCTGTGGGAGCTGGTGCCGTGCTTTTGCAGGAAGATGTAGAGGGCATAGACCATCCTGTATGTTACTTCTCAAAGAAGTATAACCGCCATCAGCTTAACTATTCAACCATCGAAAAAGAGACCCTTGCTTTGTTGTTGGCCTTACAGCATTTTGAGGTCTATGTTGGCTCCACCTCTCTGCCCGTGGTAGTTTACACAGACCACAACCCACTTGTGTTCTTAGCCCGTATGTACAACCATAACCAGAGGCTCATGAGGTGGGCGTTGATTGCACAAGAATACAATCTGGAGATACGGCACAAGAAAGGTTCAGAGAACATTATTGCAGATGCCTTGTCTAGGCTGCAATCATAATAGAGAAAAAAGTAGTTAGGTCTAAACTGGTTAATTCCCAAACTGGGGAG